>NC_044062.1:10176704-10211704 GCF_902167405.1 Gadus morhua
CATGGGCTCCTGGCACAAGATGTTGCATAAATCACAGTAGTAGTAGAAGGTCTGGTTCAGCACCACTGGAACAGCAACAGGACTTCAGGTTCAAATGGATACCTGAGGTTTTAATGGGATGACCGTGATCACTGCTCCTCCCTCCTGTATGTTAATCTAGTGCTGCTCTGCTGTGATACAACGTTCCTTTGATAAGGTGATGATTTGAAGGAGGTTTTGTTGGAAGGCCGGTTTCTGGTGGATGGCCGTCAGTGAGAAGTGGTGGAACTCTTTGGACCACTTTGATGGGGGTTTGACAAAGGTGAATTTGGCTTGATACTGATAAGAACTACTCTTACTTTCCGGCCCCCTCAGCCCCGAGCTATCGGGGGGAGGAGAAGGAGGAGGTCTCCAGAGTTCCCGTGTCACTCACAGAGGAAGTGGCTTCTTAGGCTCCAAACCAATTAGCCGTTAAGAGGGCTTAGAGGCGGGATGATCCTCTGATCGCTGGGCTTACCGTGACGTACGCCCGGGGTCTGACTTGTTGATTCACTTTCCTCAGGACCGCCTTTCCACACGCCGCCCGTGTGCCGACCGGGATCTGATGAGAGTATTCTGATCGGTGGCAGACCCCCGGGCCCCCCCAGCGCTATGGACTTTCCTGACCTGTGGAGAAACATTATGGACGTGAACCGAGGACTCGCCGCCCAGAGGTCAACCATCTGGACCCGATGAGCTCAGCCCCGTCTTTGGATCAAAACGCTGGAAATTGAAAACCGTCAAATCTTGAAGTCAGTTCCCTGTGGAGACGACAGCCTAGGGTTGGGGTTCTAGTTTGGCACGCCTCAGGTAAGAGACCCGCGGTGTTGAGATGGCGTTCATGCCGGTGAAGTTCGACCTCCCCAAGAGGGTGAAGCTGGCCCAGGCGCTGTGGCTGCTCTACTGGCTCTCCGTCATGGTGGGCATCCTCATCTTCAGCCTGGGCATCTTCTTCAAGGTGGAGCTCCGCAAGAGGAGTGAGATGATGGACAACAACGAGAGCCACTTCGTGCCCAACCTGCTGATACTGGTGGGGCTGATGGCCTGCGGGCTCAACGCCTTCGGAGGGAAGGTCTGCCACGACTCCCTAGACCCCGCCAAGTTCCCCAAGTGGAAGCCCATGCTGAAGAACTACCTTATGTTCTGCTGCGGCTTCAACGTGCTTCTGCTGGCCACCGCCCTGCTGTGCTTCCTCATGCAGTTTGCCCTGTACCTCACGCTGGCCGAGGGCCTGAGGAACGGCATCCGCTTCTACAAGGACACCGACACGCCGGGACGCTGCTTCATGAAGCGCACGCTGGACCTCACACAGATCGAGTTCCGCTGCTGCGGGAACAACAACTACCGCGACTGGTTCGAGGTGCAGTGGATCAGCAACCGCTACCTGGACATGAGCAACGACGAGGTCAAAGAGTGAGTACCCCCCCCGCCTCCGCGCGTCCTCACGCTCCTCCTCCTCACTACTGCAGACACCAGGGAGACACCGTCTGGGGACGGGCCGCGGAGACGCAGCGACACGTCTCGGCTAATTCAAACCTTGAGACAACGAGAATGACAGGGATTGGAAGAGAGGGAAATTGATGACGGGAAAACCCTGTGAATGATTCTGTTCTTGTGGGGTCAGAGGTCAGGAGAGCATGCTCAGCAGAACATCCTAGGCCCTCAAGGACGGCCCTGAGGACCTGGTGCATTAAGAGGAGCTCGTGGTGGAGTTATCCTGAGCGGGGAAGGGAGTGCTTCCGAAGGGGGTCAGGATATGATAAATGAAGCAGGTCTTAAGGAGGAGGAGGAACAGAGGAGGTCAGAGCTGGGGAGCTTCCAATAAGTCCATAATCCAGCAAGATCTCATGCTCACTTAGCTTCAGCTTACTAGCTTCTCGCACGACAGGCTTTAATTAGACAAACGCACACCTCTGATGAGCTAATGGGGCTCTGCGAGATGAAAGAGAGCAGAGTCTTCGCTGAGGGCTTCAGGGCAGAACAACGCGCTGGGTCGCAGTTCCAGAGGGAGAACAGAGTCCTGAAACATGAGATATATGATGAGATGGAGGGGGGGGGGGGGAGTCATCAAGGAAAGGGAGAGTGCCACCATGTTGTTTCAAAGGTAAAACCTTTAATCCCTCCCACTCTCACAGCCAACGTCCTCCCGGCCAGAGGAAGCTCCTCTGGGTGCTCTGAGTAAGAGGATCTCAGATGTTGACACATGAGATGGCGTGCTCCACTGCATAATGAACTTAGAAGATACCTCCATCTCTTGCTCTCTGACGAGAGCAACAAGGGGATATTCCTGTAATCCTACTTTACTGCCACAGGCTCCGCCTCCCTTGCATTCCTGCCAATCACGGGCCTCCCCTGATCCCAGGGTTGAGGTCCTTCCAGCCTTGTCCCATGTGACGTGTTGTACGTTTTAGATATGCCTGATCATACATGCTGTTTATAATCTATAGAATAAATGACTCCAGCAGAGGGACCAGTATAAAAACCACCTGACCATCAGCCTCATTCTCTCCGGGCGATGGTTCCATATGTGTTTTAGTAGTTTCTGTGTGAGAGGTCAGCTACAACGCGACCAATGCTAACAGTGCTAACCCCGGCCTCCTTCCCCCCAGCCGCGTGATGAGCAACGTGGAGCAGAAGTTCCTGATGGACAGCGTTCCGTTCAGCTGCTGTAACCCCGGCTCTCCACGGCCCTGCCTCCAGCACCACCTGACCAACAACTCTGCGCACTACGACTACGACCACCGCATCGAGGAGCTCAACATCTGGACGCGAGGCTGTCGGGAGTCCCTGGTGGCGTACTACGGCGGCATCATGAACAGCATCGGAGCCTTGATCATCTTCACCATCTTCCTGGAGGTAACACCCAGCTAGCATGGAAGGGGAGCTAGGAGCTAGCTAACGTTATTAGGCTATGGTCAAAGAGGTAGAGTCTAGCTACTGTTATTAGGCTGTGGTCAAAGAGGTAGAGTCTAGCTACTGTTATTAGGCTGTGGTCAAAGAGGTAGAGGCTAGCTACCGTTATAAGGCTGTGCTCAAAGAGGTAGAGGCTAGCTAGCATAATAGCACAGTGTTCAACGGTATGAGCATAGCTAGCATAGCAGGGAGCTTTAAAGACTAGAATGACACCATCGGTTGATTGACAACACAGGTATGCCTGACCTATATCACATCACCTTTTGCCCCAGCTTCTATGGCTGGTGAAACCACCGGCCGAACCTTCAGGCAAACAAACAAACAAACACACATGGTTTTCCTTGTTCATGGGAGCAGACCTACCCCGGGTGCATCTATAAAAACATGCCCTTGCTTAACCAGTAGAGACTCATGTCAGCTGTGGTCAGGGTTGGGGAGGCTAGAGGCTGGGGTCAGTCTTTGGGAGGCTGGGGTCAGGGTTGGGGGGGCTAGAGGCTGTGGTCAGGGTTGGGGAGGCTGGAGGATGGGGTCAGGGTTGGGGAGGCTGGAGGCTGGGATCAGGGTTGGGGAGGCTGGAGGCTGGGATCAGGGTTGGGGAGGCTGTGGTCAGGGTTGGGGAGGCTAGAGGCTGTGGTCAAGGTTGGGGGGGCTAGAGGCTGTGGTCAGGGTTGGGGGGGCTGTGGTCAGGATTTGGGGGGCTGTGGTCAGGTTTGGGGGGGCTGTGGTCTGTCTCCAGGCTGCGTGTTGTTTTGGCTTGTTGTGTGCAGACCCTCCAGGTAGCCCGGGTTCATGGATAGCTAGTTAGCTAGGTGCTAGCGTTAGCATCAGAGCCCCATGGCGTTCGGAGGAGCGGAGTTCTGGGAAGCAGAGTGAGAAGTAGGTCAGCATGTGGGTCAACGGGAGTTTACCCTGAGTGGAACCGACAGCGGATAAAGACTGCTCTCCTGGGACCGGAGTCACGGAGAACATGTTATCTTTTTAATTCACTTGAAGTCACGGCGGGCCGCGGGCTACACCTGATTGGACGCTAAACTACTACGCATTATCAAGAAAGCACAACTTCACCCTGACCGGCTGAACCTGGTGAAAGCTCACTGGTCACCGATCTGAGCCAATCCGAAACATCAAATGCAATAGTGAGTGATTAGCCAGGCCACCTTATCATAAAATATGAATCTACATTCTGAACATGGCTAGCCCCACTGGGAACCAAGCTGCTGACCCTGGCAGTGCTAGTGCCTTGCTCAACCAATGGAGTCAGACCAGGTGAGGACCAGGTATGTGACCAGGCGTGTGACCAGGTGTGTGATCAGATGCGTGACCAGGTGAGACCCACTTGAGGCGCAGGTTTTGGTAGAGTGTGACCAGGTGAGGCCCAGGTGTTGGTAGAGTGTGACCAGGTGAGGCCCAGGTGTTGGTAGAGTGTGACCAGGTGAGGCCCAGGTGTTGGTAGAGTGTGACCAGGTGAGGCCCAGGTGTTGGTAGAGTGTGACCAGGTGAGGCCCAGGTGTTGGTAGAGTGTGACCAGGTGAGGCCCAGGTGTTGGTAGAGTGTGACCAGGTGAGGCCCAGGTGTTGGTAGAGTGTGACCAGGTGAGGCCCAGGTGTTGGTAGAGTGTGACCAGGTGAGGCCCAGGTGTTGGTAGAGTGTGACCAGGTGAGGCCCAGGTGTTGGTAGAGTGTGACCAGGTGAGGCCCAGGTGTTGGTAGAGTGTGACCAGGTGAGGCCCAGGTGTTGGTAGAGTGTGACCAGGTGAGGCCCAGGTGTTGGTAGAGTGTGACCAGGTGAGGCCCAGGTGTTGGTAGAGTGTGACCAGGTGAGGCCCAGGTGTTGGTAGAGTGTGACCAGGTGAGGCCCAGGTGTTGGTAGAGTGTGACCAGGTGAGGCCCAGGTGTTGGTATAGTGTGACCAGGTGAGCCCCAGGTGTGTGAGCAGCTGTGTCTTGTTTCAGTCTCTTGACATGGCGGGGCTGAAGTACCTGACGACTGCGTTGGAGTCCCTGACAGACCCGGAGAACCCGGAGAGCGAGAGCGAGGGTTGGCTGCTGGAGAAGGGCGTGAAGGAGACCTTCTCCGACCTGCTGGCCTCCATGAAGAGCCTGGTGAAGACCAACCAGGTGGAGGGCGGGGAGGAGCCCGCCGCCTGAGCCCCGCCCACTCCTCAAGGACTGAGGTCTGCTCCGCCCCCTCCTGGGCCAGAACCTCTGGACCGGGAGGATCCAGGAAGGCTCCTCCCACTAACACCTTTCACACACACACACACACACACTGTCAAAACACACACCAATCATAGAACAATACACACACACACACACACACACACACACACACACACACACACTATCGCAACACGCATCGTTACACGCATACAGATTCATAGAGCAATACAAACACAAAAACACATCCCACACACATTCATATGACAATAAACACACACACTGTTACAACGCATGCATACATGTAAGCAAATTAAATTACACAACCTTTCAAACTGTATTAACATGAGAAAAGTGTAACATTTTCAATGAGATTTAAATTTTCGATGACCAGCTAAATCCAGTAGCTTGAAGGCTCCAAGTGTTGTTCATACCTTCCGTAAAAATACATGTGTAAATATATTTAAAAAACATATTTTTCAAAGTGTTTGGAGCTCTTCAGTAGAAACTCACTGTAAATACGAGAGCCTCCATCTTGATGAGGTCACCAGCTTGTTGATGTTGGGGGGGGGGGGGTGGGGGAGACTAACCTTCCTATGGCAGCTTACAGCACAGCGCCCCCCCCACCCACTCCCACGATCCCCCCTCTCTCCTCCACCTGTGGAAGAGGTGTGAGGAGGAGGTAAGTGTTGTGGAGGAGGTGGGGGGAGGAGGTGAGTGTTGTGGGGGAGGTGGGTGATAGGGGGGGGAGGAGGTGAGTGTTGTGGGGGAGGGGGGTGTTTTGGGGTCACCACAAAGGTTTGATGTTCTTTTTTTGTTTGTTTTTTACCATCCCATCCTGAACAGAAACCCAGCATCCAAGCAATTCCCTAAGTAGTCCAGTCCTTAGCGAGAGTCCTAACGAGAGCCCTAACGAGAGTCCTTAACGAGAGTCCTAACGAGGGTCCTAATGAGAGTCCTTAACGAGAGTCCCTAACAAGAGTCCCTAACGAGTCTAAGAGGAGAGTGTATTTATGTGAGCAGGTGTGTGTCATTCTGAGAGTTGTTTTGCTGTGTTGTTGGTCGGCAGGACGGTAGCTGCTCCTGTCTATAAAGACATCGTATGAAAACGCCTGCAGCCTCCTTCTTTCTGTTTTGGTGACAGTGTGTGTGTGTGTGTGTAAGAGTGTGTGTGTATGAGAGTGTAAGTAAGAGTGTGTGTGTAAGACTGTGTGTTGGAGTGTGTGTAAGAGTGTGAGTAAGAGTTTGTGTTGGAGTTTGTGTAAGAGTGCGTGTGTTGGAGAGTTAGTGTAAGTGTGTGTGTGTGTGTGTGTGTGTGTGTGTGTTGAAGTGTCTGTAAGAGTGAATGTGATGAACTCAGAGTGACAGAGCATAAGTGTCCAGCTCAGGTCAACTCTGCCGCATTAGGACCCAGCCATTTGTCATGGCAACGCTGCTCTCACCTGATTGGATTAGAGCTTAAGCCAATGGGTGGGCAGGGTACTTTGGAAGTCCAAGGCCTGGACAGCTCAGCACACCATACACCAGGGGTCACCAACCTTTTTGAACCTAAGAGCTACTTCATGGGCACTGAGTCATACGAAGGGCACCCAGTTGTATACACTCTTCTGAAATAACAAATTTGCTCAGTTTGCCTTTAGTTATATATTGATATTAATGATACTCATCTACGTGAAGACATGTTCATTAATTAAGTCATGTTAATGATTTCTCACAATATTTATCAACAAGGACTTAAAAAAGGTGTGAAAGAGTTGTTCAAGAATGAGTTCAGAACAGGCCTGCGGGCCCCTCATGTGGTCCTTGCGGGCGCCCTGGTGCCCGCGGGCACCGTGTTGGTGACCCCTGCCATACACACTCCCTTAAACACACCTCCACCACACACACCTTCAAGTTGGTGGAGGATGAGTGACGGTAGAGGAGGTCAAGTGACTTACAGCTGTCCTGGTATTCTAAGAACACGTTCCACAAGTCCATTATCAGCTCAGGGCCGCAGCACTAAGCTGCTTAGGCTCCAGGGAAAGAATACGAGGCGCTAGGAGACAGAGCTAGGAGGCTAGGCGACAGATCTTGGAGAGTCTAGGCGACACAGAGCTAGGAGACACAGGGCTAGGAGATTAAATGAGCACAAGAGTATTGAAAAAGATTGCGAACACAATTAGGTTGGTTGATAAGACAAGTTCAGTTCATTAGAAGCACAGGCAGCTGTATTTACAATATTTATCCATAAAGAAATACCTAACAAACATGTAAAAAACATTAATTTTCTTACCATATTTAAGTGAGAAACTCACTATATGTATATTTGAATTCACAAAAAAACAAATCTGACTTTGTAACTCTTAGAGCGAAGCAACATAAGCGCATCGGGTACCAACTTGATTGTCTGCACAACAGCCAATCAGGAGCAGGCTCTACCTGCTGGCCACGCCCTCATCCTGGGGCGAGAAATAGATTGGACGTCGTACACAACCAACCACAGCACACGTCGGGGCAGGTTTGAAATCATTTTATTCTTATACAATATAATACAATAATTCACATATTAACACATCAGATGTGATGAGCGAGCAAATATGAGAGAGAGAGAGAGAGAGAGAGAGAGAGAGAGAGAGAGAGAGAGAGAGAGAGAGAGAGAGAGAGAGAGAGAGAGAGAGAGAGAGAGAGAGAGAGAGAGAGAGAGAGAGAGAGAGAGAGAGAGAGAGAGAGAGAGAGAGAGAGAGAGAGAGAGAGAGAGAGAGAGAGAGAGAGAGAGAGAGAGAGAGAGAGACTCCACCATCACACACTGAATTGATACGTTTTTCTTTGTATTGGAGTCCATAGTCTCTCTCTCTCTTGCTGGTAAGCACTGGTCTCTCTACCAGAGGAGTAAGAAACACACCTCACACCAGGAGCGTAACAGAGATTCACTGCTTGTTTAACACACACACACACACTCTCACACCCTCGGGACATTGTGCTATATTGTTGAATGTAAACAGCAGATAGAGCTGCACTAAAGTACCATGCAGCCATCTGGAGGAGGAGCAGGAGGGGGGGGGGGTGGGTAGATTGATTGAATGATCAGCATTGAAACATCCCATAATTTCCAGATATAAAAGCAGTTTGTTCCTGAAAGCTGGCAAGGTCTCAGCTGAGGGGCTGGAGGCGGAGCCACAGGCGGGGCGGGGGGCGGGGCCAGGCGTTAGAGGTGCTGCCAGTCGATGCCCACCAGGCTCTGGTTGGCTTCCTGGGCGTGGCCTATCTCCTCGGTGACGCTGTGCTGCTGCCACAGCTTCTGGATCTTACGGTAGCGCTCAGGACAGAGGCGAAGGGGGTTACCCCGCCTACACAAGACACACACACACACACACACACACACACACACACACACACACACACACACACACACACACACACACACACACACACACACACACACACACACACACACACACACACACACACGGTTTTGAGTAATTACTAGTAGTGTGTACTGTAGCCCATTGTGTAGTCAGCAGTGTGTACTTGAGGCCCTGGTCGGTCTCTACGTAGTCGTCCAGGTAGTGTGTAGTGTTGTGTAGTGTGTTGTGTAGTGTGTTGTGTACCTCAGGCCCTGGTCGGTCTCTCCGTAGTCGTCCAGGTAGTGTGTAGTGTTGTGTAGTGTGTTGTGTAGTGTGTTGTGTAGTGTGTTGTGTACCTCAGACCCTGGTCGGTCTCTCCGTAGTCGTCCAGGTAGGGCGGAGGGTAGAAACAGCCTTTAGTCTTCCCTGCTAAGAACAACACCTGGCTCTCCCTCACCCTGCACACACACACACACACGAGGCAGGTGGACATCAATATCAACTAGAAAATGCATTTCCTCCAGAAAATGCGGTAAGTGCTGTAGTACAAAGTGAGGTTTGAAAATATTTTTTTAATAAAGCCACATAGATTAGGACATAAAGAAACCTTAAATGGCTTAAATCAAGGGAAGGGATTCGAACAAAGGTTCAAAAGTCTTAATGGAGTAAACAATGTAAACATGCACACCATTTAAGAAAAAGTACGGTAAATGGTTGGAAATAAATAAAGTGACAGCTGAATGAAACGCGCAAGGCATTTCTAAAAATGCAGAAATGTGAAATTAATTGAACTGAAGAATCGGAAACGTCAAATGTATTGCCCTGCCCTGTGTGTGTGTGTCTCTTTAAGAGAATAGCGAGCCGGTGCGTGATTAAAAGTAGCTCAATAGAGCGGAAAAAAAACGCCCAATCTGGCAACACTGCCTGAACGTCCTCCAAAAGTAGCCCAATCTGGGGGGAAAAACCTCCCAATCCGACACCACTGCTGAACGTCCTCACGCTCCAGCGTCAACGTAAATCAATGAAACCAACTGAAAATGAAGCCGGTATTAAACTAAAACTGTGATTCTGAATAAAGTTTAAATGATATCGAAATTCCGTTAGGATCTGCCGTCCTCCCATTGACTCCCTTGTAAAAAAAGAATATATATATTTTAAAAGTAGAATATCTTATAAAGTATAAAATATTAAAAATAGTCTGAAAGGAAGCGCGATTCCAAGCTATTCTGAATATTTAAAAATTTGAATGGAGTCTAGGTGAAAAATGGAGGAAGGAGAAAGGTCCCAAAGTTTGTAGAGAATAATAAAGAAAGAAAGAAAGAATCAAACTTATGAAGAACAACAGTCGAGTGCTGCTTGCAGAACTCACCTAACTATGGTGAGAAAGTTTTGAACTCCAATATTCAGGTGCAAGGGGTCAGATGTAAGGGGTCATGGGTCAGATGTTAGGGGTCAGATGTAAGGGGTCGTGGGTCAGGTGATGTTAGGGGTCAGGGGTCAGGTGCGGGGGGTCACCTGAGGAACAGCCCCAGGCCGGCCCCACAGCTGTAGGTGTGGGCGGTGCAGGCCCCCACGTCGTGGCCCTCCACCTCCGTCTGGCAGCAGTAGCTCTGGGAGCACAGCAGGGCCCCGCACACCAGGCACAGGGTGGGGGCGCGGGACTTATCGCCCCCCGACCGCGGACACCTGCACACACACACACACACACATTAGATAAACACACACACACACACACACACATTAGATAAACACACACACACACACATTAGGTACACTAATATCTAATGCGATGGCGCTGTGTTCTCACGTGAAGCTGGAGGCCTGGTTGATCAGGGCACTGTAGTCTTCTGGGAGGTCGATCAGCTGGTTGGACTCTCTGGGGAAACTAGAAGAGACAAACCGTGAACCACTGTCTAAACCCCTACCTGCTCCTTAACGACCTGTCTCTGTACTGTCTAACCCCTACCTGCTCCTTAACGACCTGTCTCTGTACTGTCTAACCCCTACCTGCTCCTTAACGACCTGTCTCTGTACTGTCTAACCCCTACCTGCTCCTTAACGACCTGTCCCTGTACTGTCTAACCCCTACCTGCTCCTTAACGACCTGTCTCTGTACTGTCTAACCCCTACCTGCTCCTTAACGACCTGTCTCTGTACTGTCTAACCCCTACCTGCTCCTTAACGACCTGTCTCTGTACTGTCTAACCCCTACCTGCTCCTTAACGACCCGTCTCTGTACTGTCTAACCCCTACCTGCTCCTTAACGACCTGTCTGTACTGTCTAACCCCTACCTGCTCCTTAACGACCTGTCTGTACCGTCTAACCCCTGCCTGCTCCATAATGACCTGTCTGTACTGTCTAACCCCTACCTGCTCCTTAACAACCTCTCTCTGTACTGTCTAACCCCTACCTGCTCCTTAACGACCCGTCTGTACTGTCTAACCCCTGCCTGCTCCATAATGACCCGTCTGTACTGCCTAACCCCACCTCCCCCTCTTACCTGATGAGAGGAACTGCTCCCTGGAGCGTCTGCCTTAGGTTGGGGTGAGAGCACCACCTAGAGGCAGGACGGAGGAACAATCATTACTCCACTTCACACCCAGATCATCTAACCCTGGGTGTTGCCATGGGGACACAATATGTGAGCATGTCTTTAGGAAGATGCTCTACCTCATTTTTATCGTTGCTAGGAGACATGAGGCCAACCAAACTCCTGTGTGTATGTGCGCAAGCATGTGTGTGTTCCTCTGTGAGCTCATCTGTGTGTGTGTCTGTCTGTGAGCTCGTGTGTGTCTGTCTGTCTGTGTGGGAGTGCGTGTCTGTCTGTGTGGGAGTGAGTGAGTGAGTGAGTGAGTTTACCCCTGCAGCAGCGCCTCCATCACGCTCCTCTCTCTGTAGTAGAGCTGCAGCAGGTTGCTGGGTAGACTGAGGTAGGAGCACAGCGCCTCCCACTGGTCCGGCCCCGCCACTGCAACACAACAACACGTTACAACGCAAAGTTAAAACAAAATATTCCAACACAACACAACGTTAAAACACAAAGTTAAACAAAAACAACGTTAAAACGTTACAACACAAGCTTACACACAACATCGACCCACAATAACCCGTTACGACACAACCCAACAACACAACGTTACAACCCTAGTGAGTGGGCGGTACCGTGGAGTTCAGGGGGAGTTTCCACGGCGTTGAGGTGGTGGAAGAAGATGGCTGCCGAGCGGAGGAAGGGGAGGAGCCCTGACTGGACACACCTCCACAGCTGCCAGCCTGACGACACCTCTGGTAACGCACTGCTGGACACACAAACAGATGTATAGATCTAGATAGACACCTCCAGTAACGCACTGGACACACAAATTTACACCGATCTATAGAATAAAAATTCGATAGATTGGATCGACTACATTTGCTTTATTGATTAATCACTTTTTTTCTTCTCAAGATTGAAGCTTGTAATAATCAATATTTAAATCTGAATTATGGAACCAATGTAGAATAATCTCCAAGGGTGTTTTTAAAGGCCCCGTGAACCCAAAACCACCTTTTGATTTAAACGTGGTCATTTGTCTTATATGATGGTCAGCATATAATTTTACGTCATTTTATCAGTGTTACAGAAATAAGTCCCCAATCTAGAGAAACAAGGCTGTAGAACCCTGGGTTTTTGCCATTCTCCCCAGAACACGACGCGCCCTACAGGACACGCCCGTGAAGACCTCTGTCTCGTCTCGTGGTGTAGACGTGGTCTGACCTGTCCAGCCGTGTTCGGAGGTCGTTGTAGAGGTGAAAGGTCATCTCCTCCTCCTCTGATGCACACACCTCCTCCTGGTCCATGGAGGAGTCTGCAGCACACAAACACACACACAAACACTTCAGTCCCATTGTGTGTGTGTGTGTGTGTGTGTGTGTGTGTGTGTATGTGTGTGTGTGTGTGTGTGTGTGTGTGTGTGTGTGTGTGTGTGTGTGTGTGTGTGTGTGTGTGTGTGTGTGTGTGTGTGTGTGTGTGTGTGTGTGTACCTGGGACAGAGGTGATGAGTATCTGGACCAGGTGAGCGACGGTGGCCAGGTGCAGCAGGTGCAGCTGGGCGGAGCCTAATGAACACCTCTCTGATTGGTCCAACTTGTGGACAGAACTGTAGGAGAACACACTGGAAACCTGGGGGCGAGAGAGGTAGAGTGACAGAGAGAGGGGTAGAGTTAGAGAGAGAGAGATGTTAGAGAGAAAGAGATGTTAGAGAGAGAGATGTTAGAGAGAGAGAGATGTTAGAGAGACAGCGAGAGAGCGAGAGAGAGTTAGAGTTGCAGAGAGGTAGAGGCCTCTACCTTTACCCTCTAGGTACATGTAGAGCTACAGGTAGATCTAACATTAGAGCTACAGGAGAGGCAGACTGACCAGCAGGTGGAACATGTCGATGTCCAGGATACATGGAGTGTTTGCAGAGCTCGCACCTGGAACCAGAGCTACACACACACACACACACACACACACACACTGAGTATACTCAGTCAAATGAAACACTATCAACCAGTCAGTGTGTGTGTGTGTGTTGTATGCGTGTGTCCTTGTGTGCGTGATCGCGTGCATGTGTGTCCTAGTGTGTTTGTGTGCATGTTTATAGGTGCGCGTGTGTGCGTGCATGGGTGGATAGGCGTGCGTGCGTGTATAGGTGTATAGGCGTGCGTCTGGCTGGTATAGACGTATAGGTGTGCTGACCTGACAGCAGCCTGGTGAAGTGGGTCTGTACGGTGGTCTGAGGGGCGGCCGTCCAGCAGGCAGAACCGAACCGGGCCAGTGAGCTCAGACAGTCATCCTGGAACACAAAACACACATGAGGACTACACAACACACAGGACCACTGCACCACACACAGGACCACTACACAACACACAGACACACATGACCACTACACAACGCACAGACACACCGACCACTACACAACACAAACACATGTCCACTGCACAACACACAAACACGCATGACAACTACGCAACACACAGAAACCTTCCGATGTTCGTCTGTTCTTGCCCACCTGTCTGTCTGTGTACCTGTCTCTGTACTCTCACCTGTCTGTTTATCTGTCTGTCTGTGTACCTGTCTGTGTGCTCTAACCTGTCTGTGTACCTGTCTGTGTGCTCTCACCTGTCTGTGCGTCTGTCTGTGTACCTGTCTGTGTGTTCTCACCTGTCTGTGTACCTGTCTGTGTGCTCTAACCTGTCTGTGTACCTGTCTGTGTGCTCTCACCTGTCTTTGTACCTGTCCGTGTGTTCTCACCTGTCTGTGTACCTGTCCGTGTGTTCTCACCTGTCTGGGTGCTCTCACCTGTCTGTGTACCTGTCTGGGTGCTCTCACCCGTCTGTGTACCTGTCCGTGTGTTCTCACCTGTCTGGGTGCTCTCACCCATCTGTGTACCTGTCTGTGTGCTCTCACCTGTCTGCAGGGTAAACTTCCAAACAGCGGTTTCTCCTCGTCCGTGAGCAGCCTCTCTGGAGACACAGAATACAATGTGACCGTTAACCCCTGCTGTCGCCATGACAACACGCCAGCATTGCCATGACAACACACCAACCTGTGTGTGTGTGTGTGTGTGTGTGTGTGTGTGTGTGTGTGTGTGTGTGTGTGTGTGTGTGTGTGTACCTACCTATGGTCTGAATGGTGTAGGCGCAGCTGGCCCAGGACATGACGGGCACACGGGGGTCCTGGTCGTTGGGGTGGACCTTCAGTCCCACCTTGTAGGTGGCAGTCCCGAACGTGGTGATCATCCCCTGGAGGCTGCTGGAGAAGGGGCTGCGCGCACACACACACACACACACACACACACACACACACACACACACACACACACACACACACACACACACACACACACACACACACACACACACACACACACACACACACACACACACACACACGTTGCTCTAGGGGCCCGGTGGGTGTGTCAAAGGCTGTGTCAGCCAATCAGAAAAGCTGTGTTCAAAGTCTCACCTGATTGGACCGTCGACGGAGGACCCTTCTGCAGCGGCGATGGGAAGGTCGACTGAGGAGCCCTCGGGAGTACTGGCCCCCACATCTGACACACCCACACACACACACGTGAGTCCTGAGTTTTCAGAGTGATAAACATGGCGTCACATTCAAACCCTGCAGAGTGCGGGGATTCAGCGGCTCACCCTGGGTCAGCTGGCTCTGGTCGGGGGGGGCGCTGGGGGGTCCGGACTGGGTCTGCTGGTTCTGGTCTGGCACGGGACTAGGGGGACCAGCAGGACTGGCTCTTTGATGACAGCTGGACTTGATCCAGGCCTCCAGACTTGGCTGAATAGTACCCTGCGCCCCCCCACTTCATGCACACACGCGCACACACACAAACAGTTCCATATTAACTAGTTGTTCAACGTCCACGTCTGACACACACAGTGTGTCCCTGTGTGTGTATGACTGTGTGTGTGTGTGTACCTGTGTGTGTGGGGCAGCAGGGGGATGACGGTGTTGCTGAGACATTCACAGAGCGGACAGAGGAACTCCCCGTTCTCTACGTCGTAGCTGGTGTGGACGCGCAGGCGCTGCTGCCGCCGCTGCTCCTTGGCCTGCACCGCCTCAAAGTACCTGAGAGAGTACTCATTAGTACTCATTAATACATAGTAGCACCGCCTCAAAGTACCTGAGAGAGTACTCATTAGTACTCATTAATACATAGTAGCACCGCCTCAAAGTTCCTGAGAGAGTACTCATTAATACATAGTAGCACCGCCTCAAAGTACCTGAGAGAGTATTCATTAGTACTCATTAATACATAGTAGCACCGCCTCAAAGTACCTGAGAGAGTACTCATTAGTACTCATTAATACATAGTAGCACCGCCTCAAAGTACCTGAGAGAGTACTCATTAGTACTCATTAAAACATAGTAGCACCTCCTCAAAGTACCTGAGAGAGTACTCATTAGTACTCATTAATACATAGTAGCGTCGCCGCAAAGTACCTGAGAGAGTACTCATTAATACTCATTAATACATAGTAGCACCGCCGCAAAGTACCTGAGAGAGTACTCATTAATACACAGTAGCACCGCCTCAAAGTACCTGAGGGAGTACTCATTATAAACAGTACCACTCCCTCAAGTACCTGCGTATTAATATTCATTAATGTACAGCACTACATATTAATATACATAGTAAAAAAAAAAAAGTTACATACAGGGCACCCATTATAGATAGTCATCTTCTGTAGCTAGCCTGATAGCTTCATGAGCTCTGCTGCAGTAGCTTACCGCTGCCAGCAGGTGGCGTGCATGATGTGTCCACAGCTAGCGGTGTGCGTGGCGAAGGCTAGGTCAGGGTGCATGAAGAGTGGATCATGGTGCTCTGCAAGAAAAAGACGGTTTGGTTAACAGTTAGAATCAGAATATAAAGACAGGCTGTAGCCCCTCCCCCTCTGCCAGTCCCTAGACCCCTCCCCTCTACCTGTCTCTAGGCCCCGCCCCCTCTACCTGTCTCTAGGCCCCGCCGCCTCCATCTTTCTCTAGACCCCTCCCCCTCCGTCTCTAGACCCCTCCCCCTCTACTTGTCTCTAGACCCCTCCCCCTCTACCTGTCTCTAGACCCCTCCCCCTCCCCCTGTCTCTAGAGCCCTCCCCCTCTGTCTCTAGACCCCTCCCCCTCTACCTGTCTCTAGACCCCTCCCCCTCTACCTGGGTCTAGACCCCTCCCCCTCCACCTGTCTCTAGAGCCCTCCCCCTCTGTCTCTAGACCCCTCCCCCTCTACCTGTCTCTAGACCCCTCCCCCTCCACCTGTCTCTAGACCCCTCCCCCTCTGTCTCTAGACCCCTCCCCCTCTGTCTCTAGACCCCTCCCCCTCTACCTGGGTCTGGGGGGCTGCGGGTCCGGTTCTTGGACAGGACGGTGGATCTCTGGACGAAGGCCGCCAGCACCATGGCCCGGCCGGCCGCCCGCACCTCCTCCTCCTCCTGGCACAGGATGCAGGTGACCACCTGGCGGCGCCGGGGCCCGGGGCCCGGGAGACGGGGCCCCACGCACACCAGGACCTCAGGGTCCTCGGCCAGCGGGCCACTGAGGACACACACAGTGTGAGCAGGCTGTGTTTGTGTGTGAGGTGATCGGACGGTGATCTGTAGACCCTGTGAGGGCATAAGCTGTGTTTTGTGTGTGTGTGTGTGTGTGTGTGTGTGTGTGTGTGTGTGTGTGTGTGTGTGTGTGTGTGTGTGTGTGTGTGTGTGTGTGTGTGTGTGTGTGTGTGTGTGTGTGTGTGTGTGTGTGTGTGTGTGTGTGTACCTGTGCTCGGGGGCGGGGGGGTCTAGGTCCTCGTGGCTCTGCTGGAACAGCTCCTTGTTCTCGTTGATGAAGTGTTTCTGCATCTCACACATCTGGGCCATGACCTTCTCCCTGCGGAGACGGGCCATCTCCGCCTTCCTCTTCCTCTCCGCCTGGTCCCGCTCCCCCGTCGCCTGACACACACAAACACACACCTTATAAAGTACACACACACACGCACACACACACCTTAAGTACACACACACACCTTACAAAGTACACAGACACACACCTTATAAAGTACCCACACACACCTTATAAAGTACACACAGACACACACCTTATAAAGTACACACAACACACACCTTATAAAGTACACACACCTTATAAAGAACACAGACACACACCTTAGAAAGTACACACACACACCTTAGAGAGTATACAAATTAAACACACCCACCTTTTATAATACACAGACACACTTTAAAATGCAAGCACCTTATATAGTTCATATAACACACAGACACAAACACACCTCATAAAATACACCCACAGATTATACAAAACACAAAAAAAAAAAGACAGAAACTATACAATACCAGTGTATTAAGAGTGTATTAAGAGTGTGTGTGTGTGTGTGTGTGTGTGTGTGTGTGTGTGTGTGTGTGTGTGTGTGTGTGTGTGTGTGTGTGTGTGTGTGTGTGTGTGTGTGTGTGTGTGTGTGTGTGTGTGTGTGTGTGGGGGGGGTAAGACATACCTCTTCCACTGATCCACAGGCGTTGACAGCAGAGGTAGAGGCGGTGTGCTGTTCTCTCATGGTCTTAATGGTGAACACCATCTACACACACACACACACACACACACACACACTAAACATCAGCACTCCAACGCTATCTGCAGCTGGTTGCACCAGCAGAACGTAAGGTCCCACTTAGGCTACGTTGAACGTAAATCACCCAAACGTTCGACTTTACACTCTACTAAAAAAATAGCAGTTGCAGCAAGCAGATAGTTTCAACGTAACACTAAGTTATAACTTATCTTTTACACCTCCCCTCTAGCTGGTGCAAGTTCCATACTAACGATAAAGAACCGTTAAAAGAAAAAAACGTAAAAGATTTCAACACTAATGCAGGGTAAAGATGGCTATTCGTTTTGAGCAATGGGAAGAGGAGTTTCAACGCGGTTTGCGCCGGGAACGGATTGTCCGTGACCGTATCGATCCATTTCTTTATTATGATGATGTTGAATTATATGCGCGATTTCGGTTTTGCCGGGCGGAATATTATTTTTATTTATTTATTATAAAATCCGCCATCAAATAGCTTAACCTCACGCCTATACCGTCCAAGCAAATTTTAGAGAATAAATGACTGAAACTGTTTTGTTTGCCCTCTCATTTGGTTGCTAACGCGTCTTCACTCGGATAAGGTTTGCCGGTATTTCCTGTTTACATTGTTACCTGTCAATGATTGGCTTGAAATTATCTAAACGTCATTAAAAGCGACACTAGTACAATTTACGCACTACCAGTAACGTTACAACTTAAGTTATGGTGGTGCAACCAAAATTTAGAACACCTTTAGTTTGACACTAGCTACGTCGAGCGTAGGGTTACGGCGGACTTTACACCCGAACTTACGATCGGCTTTACGTTCTGCTGGTGCAACCGACTGCAGGTCATTATGTTAGGAGAGAGAGAATCCTGTTGGATCACATTAACTAACTCACAGATATACAGTGAGAAGAGGTTCAAGGTGTGGGTCTGTGTGTGGTTAAAGGGAGGTTCTAGGTGTGGTTAAAGGGAGGTTCTAGGTGTGGTTAAAGGGAGGTTCTAGGTGTGGTTAAAGGGAGGTTCTAGGTGTGGTTAAAGGGAGGTTCTAGGTGTGGTTAAAGGGAGGTTCTAGGTGTGGGTCTGTGTGTAGTCAAAGGGAGGTTCTAAGTGTGGTCAAAGGGAGGTTCTAGGTGTGGGGCTGTGTGTGGTTAGAGGGAGGTTCTAGGTGTGGTTAAAGGGAGGTTCTAGGTGTGGTTCCGGTACCTTGAGAACCCACTGGATCATGTCCTTGTGGGCCTCCAGGTGAGGAGCGTTCTGCAGGCTCTCCAGCAGAGCCAGGATACTGCCACTGGTGCTAGGGGCCTCCCCTGGTCCTACACACGCACACACACACACACACACACACACACACACACACACACACACACACACACACACACACACACACACACACACACACACACACACACACACACACACACACACACACACACACACCTATTGTAAACATAGTCCACGAGTTTGTGTGTTTATATAAATGTGTTGGTATATGTTAATGTAATATGCAAGTGTGTGTTTGTTATATATTACGTGTTCATATAACGTGTGTGTATATAACTTGTGTTAGTATATATATAGTGTGTGTATATAACATGTGTGTGTTTCTATAAAGTGTGTGTATATAACGTTTGTGTGTTTATATAACGTATGTGTGTTTAAATTGTGTGTGTAAACATTGTGCGTGTACTGACGGCTGATCTTGCTGTTGAAGGTAAAGGTGATGTCATCATCTCCACTGCTGCTCTCCAGCTGCTGTTTCTCCTCCAGCAGCGCCATGGCAACCAGATGGAGAACCTGACACACACACACAGAGAGTTGGTAGGGGTTAGGGTTGGGGGGGTTAGGGTGGGGGGGGGGGGTGAGGGTGAGGGTGGGGGGGTTAGGATTGGTGGGGGTTAGGCTGGGGGTTCAGGGGGGGCTCACCCTCTGCAGCATGGACTCGGTCCAGTGCCCCCCGCTGGGCTCGGTGGTCCACTGCAGCACGGCGGAGACGACGGCCAGCAGCACGTCGCTCTGCAGCAGCCCCACCACACCGGCCAGCAGGGGGCAGAGGGGGGGCGGGCAGGGGGGCGGCAGAGCTGCACACGCACACGCACACACACACACACACACACACACACACACACACATTAGAGAGACCAGAGACCAGAGAGAGAGAGATCATTTAAGACCAGAGAGAAACCAGAAACACCAGAGAGAGAGAGAGATCAGAGAGAAACCAGAAACACCAGAGAGAGAGAGATCAGAGAGAGCAGAGACAGACCAGAGAGAGATGGACACAGAGACACCTACCTGAGTCTTCACCATTCTGTTTTCTTAACTTCCTCTGAGCCTCCTCCGCCTGCAGACACACAGAGACACATACGTTAACTATATGATCAATGACCTGTGTGTGTGTGTGTGTGTGTGTGTGTGTGTGTGTGTGTGTGTGTGTGTGTGTGTGTGTGTGTGTGTGTGTGTGTGTGTGTGTGTGTGTGTGTGTGTGTGTGTGTGTGTGTGTGTCTTACCTTGGACTGGTCTGCTCTGGAGTAGTGGTGAAAGTACAGGTTGAAGTGTTTGGTGGACTCTGGTCGGAGCTCATACAGACCTCTGCCGGTAACACCTGGTTTCCTGTTCGGACACACACACATCCTTTAACCAAACCACACACCTGATACATGATATACACACACACACACACACACACACACACACACACCCTCTAACGAAAACACGTACCTCATACATGATATACACACACAGACACACCCCCTCTACCCAGAACACGTACCTGATACATGATAAAGTAATAACAGCTGTAAGGTGAACCAGTAGAAGACGTACTTGAACAAGGCCACGCTGCCGATCACCCTCTCCAGCCCCGTCTCCTTGTTCTCCTGCAGGGGTCAAAGGTCAGGACAACGGTGACTCCGGGGTAGCATGGAGGTAACGGGGGGGGTAGCAGGTGGGCAACGCGGGGGTAACGTGGGGTAGCATGGAGGTAACGGGGGCTAACAGGGGGGTAACGGGGGGTAACAGGGGGGTAACGCGGGGGGTAACGGGGGGTAACGGGGGGTAACGCGGGGGTAACGCGGGGGGTAACGGGGGGTAGCAGGGGGGTAACGCTGGGGGTAGCGGGGTAGGGCTCTTACGTTCTCGGGCAGGGCCTTCACCAGCTCGCTGTGGGCCATGGGTCTGATGGACAGCTGGTGGATGATCTCCCTCCTGATGTCATCAGACGCCTCCACCTGCCCCACGCCCTGCACGTACCTCTCCCCTGACACACACACACATTAACACACACACACACAAACACATTAATGCCCACACACACACAAACCAGACACAGTAACACACTGTGGAGTGAGGCACTCACCAACGATCATGATGATGAGATGCAACATCTCCTCTATCAGAGTGTTGTTCTGCTGCACCACATCCTGGGGACACATCACACATCAGTACTACACACATACATCGCACATCAGTACTACACACAGACACGCAAATCATCATACATCAGTACTACACATACATGTGGCCTTGATGTTACAGAGACTCTCTCTCTCTGTGTGTGTGTGTGTGTGCGTGTGCGTGTGCGTGTGTGTGTGTACCTTGTTGGCGTCCCTGTATCTCCTCCTGCAGTCCGCTGAGCTGAAGATGTGGAAGAGCTCAAAGCGGCTGAGCAGCACCATGAGGAAGTGGTTGGGGTCCATCATGGACGCCCCCACCTGCAACAACACCGCCATCAACACATCGCCATGGCAACCATGCCATGGCTAAACCTCCTGTCTCCATAGCAACCAAGTAACCAGGCAACGTGGTCCTACCTGGAGCATGATGATGTCCTTGTCAAACATCTCCACTCGGCACTTCACGTTGTGGTAGTAGTAGATCTGGAACACACACACACACACACACACACACACACACACACACACACACACACACACACACACACACACACACACACACACACACACACACACACACACACACACACACAGTGAGCCTCTAGACATGATGTATATAACCTGTCTGTGCGCTGCAGGGCCGCTCCCAGTACCTGGTTAATGAGTGAGAAGCCGTTCCTCCTCCACATCCCAGCATGCACCTGGGCACACAGCACCAGACACCGCAGGGGATGCTCTATGAGCATGGGGGGGCTCAGCTCACTCTGCAGGGACAGGGACATACACTCCGTTTAGACAGTTACACACACACACACACACACACACACACACACAGTATGCACAGTTACACTTAAAATCACTGTTACACAAACACCGCTACACACACACACACTGTATGCACAGTTCCACTAAACATCGCAGTTACACACACTGCTGTACACACACACTGTATGCGGTTCCACTAAACCTCACTGCTACACACACTGCCTGCGTGCACCCACCAGGGGGAGCTGTTCAGGGGAGCGGTTGGCCAGGTCCGTCTTACTGAGGAGGACGTGGAGCCCTGAGGAGGAGTCAACAGGAGGAGTCAGCAGGAGGAGACAGGAGGAGGAGTCAACAGGAGGAGGAGTCAACAGGAGGAGGAGTCAACAGGAGGAGATAGGAGGGAGGAGTCAACAGGAGGAGACCGGAGGGAGGAGTCAACAGGAGGAGTCAGCAGGAGGAGACAGGAGGAGGAGTCAACAGGAGGAGGAGTCAACAGGAGGAGGAGTCAACAGGAGGAGATAGGAGGGAGGAGTCAACAGGAGGAGACAGGAGGGAGGAGTCAACAGGAGGAGGAGTCAACAGGAGGAGATAGGAGGGAGGAGTGAACAGGAGGAGACCGGAGGGAGGAGTCAACAGGAGAAGATAGGAGGGAGGAGTCAACAGGAGGAGACAGGAGGAGGAGTCAACAGGAGGAGGAGTCAACAGGAGGAGGAGTCAACAGGAGAAGATAGGAGGGAGGAGTCAACAGGAGGAGACAGGAGGGAGGAGTCAACAGGAGGAGACAGCAGGGAGGAGTCAATAGGAGGAGAAAGCACCTCCATGTGAGGAGGCGCTCAGGGCTTAGCATGCTATGCTGCTGTTTAAGATGCTATGCTAGTGTTGAACATGCAACCTCATTGTTTAGCTTGTTATGCTAGAGTTAGGAGCTAAGATGCTATGCTAGCGTTGAACATGCTACCTCACTGTTTAGCGTGGTATGCTAGAGTTAGGAGCTAAGATGCTATGCTAGCGTTGAACATGCTACCTCACTGTTTAGCGTGTTATGCTACAGTTAGGAGCTAAGATGCTCTGTGTCCGTCTGACCTGCGAGCAGCCTGGAGACGGGCAGGTGGATGGAGACCCTCTCCTGGGACACGGGGTAGCGGATGGTGTCCACCATGTGACCCGCCAGGCTCAGGCTGATTGGCTGCTTGCCGTCGGTGAAGCCGCCGTGACACTGGCTCAGCGCCGTCAGACACTTCTGATAGGCCCTGATTAGGACCGTCTCCTAGGGGGGGGGGTAAGGTTAGCGAGTGAGTGCAGTATAGTGAGTGAGTGAGTTAGTGTGTGGTATAGTGTGTGTAGTATAGTGTGTAGTTTAATGTGTGTGTAGTATAGTGCGGCCCTCACATCGGGGGGGGCACCATTCCTGCATCATGGTGATGATGTGTGTAGTATAGTGTGTGTGTAGTATAGTGTGCGCGTGTGTGTACTCACGTCAGTGGAGCACCTTGATGTTGTGTAGTATAGTGTGTGTGTAGTATAGTGAGCGTGTGTGTGTACTCACGTCAGTGGAGCACCTTGATGTTGTGTAGTATAGTGTGTGTGTAGTATAGTGAGCGGGTGTGTGTGTGTGTAGTATAGTGAGCGTGTGTGTGTACTCACGTCGGTGGAGCACCACTCCTGCATCAGGGTGATGATGTGCGTGAGCTTCATCTGCAGGGTGAAGGCCGCCTCCCACTCCGGCTCCATCTCAATGTGCTGCCCAACCTGCCTCACCACGGGGTCCATGCCCTGAGACAGACAGACAGACAGACAGACGGACAGACGGACACGTTGTGGCGGCAGTGGCGATAACGATGGCCTGTGCGTGCGTGCGAGAGTGTGCATATGTACCTGCATGCACTTGAGCAGCTCCAGAAAGGAGTCCAGACCTTCTAGAAACTTCTCCCTGAGCTGATCGCTCCATTCAGTAGGACGGGTGATGAGGACATACCTGGAGATAGACCACCGATCAATCACCACACAGCCGATCAATCACACAGCCGATCAATCACTACACAGCCAATCACCACACACTGCCGATCAATCACCACACACAGCTGATCAATCACCACACACAGCCGATCAATCACCACACACAGCCGATCAATCACCACTGGTGGACTAGGTGGGTCCTGGTCTAGGGGGACTAGGTGGATCCAGGTCTAGGGGGACTAGGTGGATCCTGGTCCTGGAGGACTAGGTGGATCCTGGTCCAGGGGGACAAGGTGGATCCTGGTCCAGGAGGACTAGGTGCCGGTGAAAGAAGGACTCACTTTAGGTCTCCGATGAGGCTCTGCACGCGTCTGAACTTGAAGGCCTGCAGGGCGGTGTAACGTTCGAACTGGAAGCGGCCCTGAAGGTCCCGGTGCCTCAGGTGGTCCACGAAGGTTCTGATGATGGTGGTCATCAGGTTCTCCTCCACCATCAGCATCCGGGCCTGGAGCGCGCACGCACACGCACACACACACACACACACACACACACACACACACACACACACTTCAGATCTCTAAGCAATAGAGAAAACGTTACACATTACACTGTTATCAGTCTGGTTCCTGACTAGTTACTAGTCATCTACTCATTAGTTATCTTAGCTACTCAGCTCACGCTGGTTTAGGGCTGCACGATTAGGGGCAAATATGATTATCACGATTATTTTGATCAATATTGATATCACGATTTATTACCACGATTATTCATTTGATTGACAAATATTTTTGGTCAAGTAAACATAACACTGCTTTAACATCCGTGATCCATTGTGCTTCATTCCTGCTAATGTACAAATCTTTGCATACATAACACCAACTTAAATCAACAGGGCACAGATTTCACAATGTTTAAATTGTAAAAGATTTGTTCAACTTGTAAATAAGGTGTTTATAATAAAATAAAGGATTACTTAAATAAATATCCCATCACCGAATGCAACAGAATCAGAACAATTCAATGCAGGACTATGCAGGAAAGGCATTGCCTTATAGCCGAGTCCTAGACGTTTTGCATACAGTGCAGGTAGTGCCACTATGGAAAATAATGGCGCAAGGGGACAACGTACTTTTTGTCCTGTATGTTTATCACTTTCTTGAAGCCTACATTACTGACGGTGTTTATTGGACACAAGTCTTTGTGATTGAATTGGTGATTTTGGTGTGTCTTTATGACCTGGATGGACACGGTGTCGCGCTGTACAGGGCTCGCTTTTATGGAAGTCTGAGTTGACATGGGACAACTCGCGTTAGCAGCCGATGCAACACTTTTAGCCTCTATGCATTCGTCATACTCTATTAGTGATGCGTTTTCAGGTGGCTGAATAAATTTGTTGTCTTGCGGCGCTGGCACCACTCTACGGCACTCTTTGCATATTTGTTAATTTTGTTTGTTAATGGTTAATGTAGCTTGCGCTAAATCCGAAATATTTCCAGAGAACGGACGATAATCTGCGACGAGGAAAGAGCTCTTCGACTTCTACTGTCTCAGACATTTTAATGTTGTTACTTTTCTTTCAAAGTATTGGCTCAGCCTTGCCCAGGCTGCCTCCAGTAGACTCGGTTTCAGGCTTCGCACTGCGGTGCATTTTGTGCTGGACTCACGCAGACAGCATGTGTAAAGGAGCATGTTTTGCCTTGCAGCGGAGCCAGAGCATATACTGCATGGACGGTGCACGCTTACTATTATATATTTTTTGCGGAGCATGCATTATTTGATCTTTTTTTGGGGGGGGGGGGGTCAGCACGCATTTTTTAAATCACGAGATCACATACATTTTATCGTGGGAAGCCAATATCGTCATCGTAATAAAAATGCAATTTATTGTGCAGCCCTACGCTGGTTTTCTCGGGGGTGATCCACAGCCATCCTTTCTTGGAGGGAGAGGACTACCCCCAGCAGCAGCAAGGTCATGTGACAGGTCATGTGACGATACTCACCAATGAGGGCACGGTGAATATTTGCACAGAGAGGTCAGTGATGGAGAACTCTCTGTCGTGGTCGTCCCTGACGTAGTCGCTCTGCAAGCTCTCATAGTTCTAGCGGTGGGTGGGGGAGGGGGGGAGAGGGCGGAGGCAGGGCGGGGGGGGAGAGAGAAGAAGAGAGAGGGTGTGTGGTCGTCGTGGTTACTCACCATGGTCGGCACGGTGAAGAGCTGAACAGACAGTGAGGTCACTGACACTACGCGCTCGTGGTCGTCATCCATAAAATCTGTCTGCAGGGATCTGTAGTTCTAAAGGGGGGGAGGGGGGAGCATCACCTCCAGGTCAGAGGTCACGACCGAGGTGCTGCAGTAGGTCAGAGGTAAGGCTGGTCGGACCAGGCTGACTCAGATCACACTGGTGAACGTATCCTAGCTGTGATGCTACTTTATATTCTTGTACTGCGGACCCTTGACACATGACACAAAGACCTAATATCATTCAATAGTTCTTCTAAAACATGACGAGTCCAACCAAGTGGGCTAAAATAAAAAGAGCCAATGAAAGTGGCACAGGTAGAGCATCACTGCAGCTGCTACTGAGTACATAACTGATTGGCTGCTGTCTAACCCATCATATCGGCCCTTTCAATATCGTGGGCGGGGCCTAGTGCAGCTTAAGGCGGGAAATTATACTTCGGAACAGGAAATCAATTCCATTGTCTGCCGTCGTTATGGGTTCTGATGGTACTGAGGGATTTAGGGGGGTTCTGGTTCTGATGGGGACTGAGGGGTTCTGAGGGGGACTTTGAGGTTCTAAGCGGGTTCTAAGCGAGTTTTGAGGGGGTTCTAAGCAGACTTACCTTAGCAAACTGGAGGGCAAACAGCTTCTTGTACTTGAGGTCCATGAGCAGGCTGTTCATGAGGAGCTGGTGGTAGACGTTTCTGGCCCCTGGACACAAGAGACCAATCAGAGAACCTCCTAGCGAACCAGGACTCCCCCAACAATAGGACTAGGACACCTCCACTAACTAGCCCTGCAGGGCCATACATCCAGGGGCCATGAGGGGGAGGTAGGAGGAGGTCCTTACCTTTCCACATTTTGGAGTCACAGAGCATCAGGGTGTCCACCAGGGAGGAGTTCTCCCCCTCCGGCCCGTTCTGGAGGCCCACCTGGCACAGCAGCCTCCTGAGACCATCTACACACACGAACACACACGAACACACACACGCACACGAGAAAAGAAGACCGATAAGGAGAGAGGAGAGAAGGCCAGGATCCTATGATGTGTCCTAGGCGAGGACCCTAGGATGTGTCCTACGCCCTACCTGACGATCCTATGATGTGTCCTAGGCCCTATCTGAGGATGCTATAATGTGTCCTAGGTCCTACCTGAGGATTCTATGATGTGTCCTAGGTCCTACCTGAGGATGCTATGATGTGTCCTAGGCCCTACCTGAGGATGCTATGATGTGTCCTAGGTCCTACCTTGGGATCCTATGATATGTCCTACGACCTACCTGAGGATCCTATGACGTGTCTTAGGCGTGGGTGCTATGATGTGTCCTATGCCCTACCTGAGGATCCTAGAATGTGTCCTAGGTCCTACCTGAGGATGCTATGATGCATCCTAGGCCCTACCTGAGGATCCTATGATGTGTCCTAGGCCCTACCTGAGGATCATATGATGTTCCTAGGCCCTACCTGAGGATGCTATGATGTGTCCTAGGCCCTACCTGAGGATGCTATGACGTGTCCTTTGTCCTACCTGAGGAACCTATGATGTGTCCTAGGTCCTACCTGAGGATGCTATGATGTGTCCTAGGTCCTACCTGAGGATGCTATGATGTGTCCTAGCCAGGTGAGGGTCCTGAGGGCGAAGCACTGGTGGGCAACCACAGAGGAGTGCATCACCTGCACCCTGAGGGGCCGAGACTGACGGCTGGTGTTCCTCTGGAACACACAAACACACATTATACACACACAGTGTACACACACACACACACACACAGTGTACACACACACACACACACACACACACACACACACACACACACACACACACACACACACACACACACACACACACACACACACACACACACACACACACACACACACACAGTGAGGGTTCACCAGGACTCACCACGATGACGGCCTTGGCCTGGTCACAGAACTGGAAGTCCCCGAAACGAACAGACTTCCTCCCCTGGGGAACAGACAACCACACACCCATCAGGAGGGCTGCTGGGCGCCCCACAGGTCTGAGGTCTGGAGGAATGGTCACCCCCAGAAGAACAGACTGGTCCACCCCGGGCGGTGGTCTAGGGGGTCTAGACGTGGTCTAGGGGGCCCAGGCGGTGATCTAGGGGGTCTAGGCGGTGGTCTAGGGGCCCAGGCGGTGGTCTAGGGCAGCCTTTCTCAAAGTGGGTGCCCCGTGACTGTGTCAGGGGTGCCGCCAAAAATTACGTATTCTGACATTTAATTAAAAAAATAAAAATAAAAATAAATCTGACATTTCATATATGACATATATGAATATATTGAAAACATAAATACATTCTTTCTTACATATGTACGAAAGAATGCCGTGTGTAATAAAATTACACGTGTGCGTGCATGCGTGCGTGCGTGCGTGCGTGCGCGTATGGCACGGATGGAAACAAGCACTATGATGGAAAAACATTCCTGCTATCTCTGCGCTTCATTTGAGTTCTCCTGGTCTCAATTTGTTGGGTTCTTGTATTGCCTGTGTTGCTGTATAGCTTGGGCGGTCCACCTCTTATGGTTTTATGGCATTTGTGTCTCTGATTTATTGTTTTGTGAAGCACTTTGTAAACCTGTGTTTTTAAAGGTGCTATAAAGTTGCTATGAAGTTGTTACTATTATTAATATTTACAGTTGTATTATGCTCTGTTCATTACTGTCCTGTCTAAATAAACAGGACATTTGCATTTACGTTTAGGCTATGCAGTGTCGTTTTTAATCATATTTTACACTCGGGTGCCTTGAGATTTTATGCACTTTTGAAAGGTGCCCTGGCTGAAAAAAGTTTGAGAAAGGCTGGTCTAGGGGGTCCTACCTCTCGGTCCACGGTGGTGGCGAAGCTGACCGCCTCCTTCTGGGTGCAGTTGACGGCCTTCTGCAGCGTGTAGATCACCTGCTCGTAGGTGTGGACCTCGTCGTTGAACAGCATGCAGTAGTACGTATCCCCGCGGTCCCTGTGGACACATTACAGGGGCATCTATCCCCGCGGTCTGTAAACACACATTACAGAGGTATCTATCCCTGCGGTCCCTGTGGACACATTACAGAGGTATCTATCCCCGCGGTCTGTAAACACACATTACAGAGGTATCTATCCCCGCGGTCTGTAAACACACATTACAGAGGTATCTATCCCCGCGGCCTGTAAACACACATTACGGAGGTATCTATCCCCACGGTCTGTAAACACACATTACAGAGGTATCTATCCCCGCGGTCTGTAAACACACATTACAGAGGTATCTATCCCTGCGGTCTGTAAACACAGATCACAGAAGTATCTATCCCCCTCTATAAACACATATAACAGAAGTATCTATCCCCCTCTATAAACACATATAACAGAAGTATCTAGCCCCGCGGTCTGTAAACACACATTACAGAGGCATCTATCCCTGCGGTCTGTAAACACAGATCACAGAAGTATCTATCCCCCTCTATAAACACATATAACAGAAGTATCTAGCCCCGCGGTCTGTGAACACACATTACAGTAGTACCTGTCTGTGTGTGCGTGCGTGTGTCTCTGTGTGTCTGCGTGCGTGTGCATGTCTGTGTGTGTGCGTGCGTATGTCTGTGTGTGTCTTTGTGTGCGTGTCAGTGTGTCTGTGTGCGTGCGTACGTGCGTGCGTGTGTCTGTGTCTGCGTGTGCGTGTCTGTGTCTGTGCGTGCGTACGGGGGGTCCAGCCCAGGGGGCAGCAGGTCTTCCTTGTCCCAGGTCAACATGTCCACCGCGTACTTGAGGACGACGGAGAAGATGTTGTAACCGCGGGCAACCATGTCCTCTGACAGCTGGGCCAGGGGGTCCTGGGGGGACACAGAGCGTCAGCACCCAGACAGACAGACAGACACAGAGAGAGAGAGAGAGAGAGAGAGAGAGAGACAGAGAGACACAGAAACACAGACAAACATAGTGAGAGAGACAGAGAGAGAGAGAGTGAGACGGATAGACAGACAGGGGGAGAGAGAGAGACAGAGAAAGACAGAGAGAGAAAGATAGAGAGACAGAGAGAGAGAAAGTGAGACAGACAGACAGACAGACAGACAGACAGACAGACAGACAGACAGACAGACAGACAGACAGACAGAGGCTTGCCTGCAGAGAGCAGTCACTGCTGTTGGCTTGGTGTTTGTGACAGTAAGGACCCTTCTTCCAGGCCTCCGTATCGCCACAGTCACAGAACCCCCCTCCCCCCGACGTGGTCATCTAGAGAGAGACACAGAGGGCAAGAGAGACCGGGAGAGGGAGACAGAGAGAGCGAGAGACACACAGAGGGCGAGAGAGTGAGAGAAAGAAAGAGAAAGAGAGAGGTTATATAACCCATAAACAACAAAAGATTTAAATCTGTAGTCTAAAATAAATTTGTTTTGATCCTCATCACTCCTCTATAACAGAGTGAGGCGGTCACTCCTCTATTACAGAGTGAGGCAGTCACTCCTCTATTACAGAGTGAGGCGGACACTCCTCTATTACAGAGTGAGGCGGTCACTCCTCTATAACAGAGTGAGGCGGACACTCCTCTACAACAGAGTGAGGCGGTCACTCCTCTATAACAGAGTGAGGCGGACACTCCTCTATAAAAGAGTGAGGCGGTCACTCCTCTATAACAGAGTGAGGCGGTCACTCCTCTATAACAGAGTGATTCGGTCACTCCTCCAAACTCTGGTATGATGCAGACAACTGCACAGGACGATGACGTCCTCACAACACCCCGGTAACGGTAACCAGGCAACAGCAAAAATTCAAAACCAGGAGGAAGAAAACTGTGCACGTCTGCTCCAGCTCCCCCTCTCTCTCCCTTTTTCTCCCCCTCCCTCTCTATTAATTTAATTTCAAAGTGCTTTATTGGCACTGCTAAATATCATATGTTGCCAAAGCAGCACTGCTTTGTTCCTCTCTCCCTCTCATTTTCTCCCCCTCTCCCTCCCTCCAACCCTCACTCTCATTCTCTCCCTCTCGATTTCTTTCTCTTAATTCTGATAAGTTGTGTGTGTGTGTGTGTGTGTGTGTGTGTGTGTGTGTGTGTGTGTGTGTGTGTGTGTGTGTGTGTGTGTGTGTGTGTGTGTGTGTACTCACCCTGTAGCGGTGCTCTTTATGGATGCTGCCCAAGAAACACTGCATGCAGAGGACGCATGTGGGGTCTGCTGCACACTCCCTGCACACACACACACACACAAACAGTCGTCATCTCTGGATGTATTCCACGCAGGTCTTTTTGACTCAGTATTAAAGCAGCAGCCGAGTGTATGCACAGAACATAGTACACGTGTGTTCTATCAACGTGTTCCTACACATGCTTGTGTACATCCGGTGTGTGGGATGCTGACCTGCAGGAGTAGGTGGGCTCCCCCACTTTGAAGACGTGCCCACACAGCTGGGAGGGCTGGCTGCTGTTCTCCAGCCGGGCCAGGGCCAGGGCCGGCTCCTCCCCCAGCAGGTACCATTCCAGGGGGGCCAGGAGCAGCAGGGGGGCCAGCAGGTCCTCACTGCTGGGGTTGAGGTTGGGCCCAAGGCAGTAGATCTTGGGGACGTAGAGAGCGAGGTGCTGGTAGACCTCTTTGTGGAGGTCTGAGGCCTGGAGCCATGCCTGCAGGGGGTTGGTAGTTAGCATGGAGCTATTGTTAGCATGGGGCTATGCTGTGTTCACAGGGAGCTGAAGTTAGCATGGGGCTATGGCTATGCTGTGTTCACAGGGAGCTGTGGTTAGCATGGGGCTATGCTGTGTTCACAGGGAGCTGAAGTTAGCATGGGGCTATGCTGTGTTCACAGGGAGCTGTTGTTAGCATGGAGCTATGCTGTGTTCACAGGCAGCTGTATTTAGCATGGGGCTATGCCGTGTTCACAGGGAGCTGTGGTTAGCATGGGGCTATGCTCTGTTCACAGGGAGCAGTAGTTAGCATGGGGCTATGCTGTGTTCACAGGGAGCTGTTGTTAGCATGGAGCTATGGTGTGTTTACAGGGAACTGTAGTGAGCAAGAGCATGGGTTGTTAAACCTTGTAAGCTGGTAGGGAATAGGTAAGGTTTACCAAACCCTAGGTACGGTGAGGTCACGTATTGAGGAACCAGACCCTAAACACATATTTGTTTATTTCAAATCAAACAGATAATCATCCTTCTCCTAAGGGCCGTTAAGACGCACTTATGCACGCAAATTAGTCCTTCTGACAGTGCAGCTTTCTCTGCATGACATAACGTGTGGCAGATATCATGTTACTAGCCAGAAAGCTAGCCAGCACCCGTACACAGCAGTGTCCCCCGAGCTATCTATAGCCCCGCGCAGCCTGAGAGGCTAGCTGTTAAAGATGAGACAACCTCCACTCTCAGCTCACCAGGCTGAACCTGGTGATCTGAACCTGGTGCTAGCCTAACCCTACACCCCTAGACTCTCTAACCCTGCACCACCAGACTCTCTGACCCTACGCTCCCAAACCAACAGTATATAACGTCAGAGGACCGCCGCCTGGGTGTTATTCTCACCCACCAGGACCAGAGCCACCTGTTAGCGTTATGCTGCGGAGTGCGTCTGCCAACATTGATGTGGCTGCAGATTCCTGCCCTGCATCACGATCCTCTTAGCTAAGCCTGATTAGCTACGGTGACGTCCCCGATAACACGAACTGCCGCAGAGTATCGAGCGTTTCCAAAGGAACCTGCTGCTGTCTGGCTCAGGTGAGGTCCTCATTGAGCCAGCAGGTGGTTCTACTGCTGAACAATTTGTCCCTAAAACTGGAACGGAGGAAAGGGACTTATGTGCTACTGACAGAATGTCCTGTTTCCAGCCCAACGTGGAGACATGCAACACTGGCACCTGTATGTTGTCATTTCTATTCAGATTTGACTTAAACCTAAATATTCGTGCTAATTGACAGTTGGTCATAGTAATGCACAACTCTGATACAAATGTAATGCATCTAAAATATTGTAACATGTCACTCGACATGAACTATGATATACGGTCAAGTGAGGCTGGTAAGGCAATATTATACTTCTATATTTAACCTTTTTGTAAAAATGGCCTCGGTGCTTCCAATAGGACGGGATAAACCGGTGGGTCTGCTCTGCTGTCTGACAATACATGAGACAACCAATTCCTACCACAGGAATGGTATTGGCATACCTGTATGATTTGACAACAACAACAGCAGATGAGCTGGATCACATGATCAGCCTGCATGTGGAGAAGGCCCGAGCGGCGCTACAGAGACTAGCAGCACGACGCTGCAGAGACTAGTCTCTGAGAGTCTCTGTCTAGAGTCTCTGTCTAGAGACTAGACGCTGCAGAGACTAACAACAACCAATCAGTCAAACGTTGGGGCATCAAAAGTCCCTCATTGACAATCATCTCACCTGGATGTTGTTGTCAACCAGCCTGGTTAGCAGTTCACAACAACCTATCAGTCAAACGTTGGGGCATCAAAAGTCCCTCACTGACATCATCTCACCTGGATGTTGTTGTCATACAGACTGGTTAGCACGGAGCTAACGCTAGCCTACCAGATGTTATCATGTAGCCTTGTTAGCCCGAAGCTAACGCTAGTACACCTGATGTTATTATATAGCCTTGTTAGCACAGAGTTAACGCTAGTCTACCAGATGTTATCGTACAGCCTTGTTAGCACGGAGCTAACGCTAGTACAACAGATGTTGTCATGTAGCCTTGTTAGCAAGGAGCTAACGCTAGTTTTCCAGATGCTGTCATGTAGCCTTGTTAGCACGGAGCTACTGCTAGCCTATCCGATGCTGTCATGTAGCATTGTAAGCACGGAACTAGCCTAGCCTACCAGATGTTGTCCTGTAGCCTCATTAGCCAGGAACTAGCCTAGCCTACCAGATGTTGTCATGTAAGCTTGTAAGCACGGAACTATCCTAGCCTAGCTACCGAGGCCGGGCAGCTCCGCTGAGAAAACAACAACTCGCCCAACAGAAACGTTGTCGCGTTAATCGGTTTAAAACGGCCCGACCACCCTGCCAGGCTGGCGGGGAGAGGGCTGCAGCGCGGGGAGCCGACTGTCGCTTACCGAGGCGGTGTCTTTGGCTGAGAAACGGAGGAACTCGGAACATATCGCAGAAGAGACTTCTCGGTCCGACTCGGCTGAAGCCATCTTCCACTGCCTCCTCCTCCTCCTCCTCCCGTCGGGTCTTAGGAACCGGAAACCGATGAGCAGACCAGCTGATCAGTACTTTACTATTACTACTTTATTAATGTGTAAGATACAATATTTTGCACATCTCTCACTCTATATATATATATATATATATATATATATATATATATATATATATATATATATATATATATATATATATATATATATATATATATATCGATATCAATATCTCTCTCTCTCTCTCTCTCTCTCTCTCTCTCTCTCTCTCTCTCTCTCTCTCTCTCTCTCTCTCCACTCTCTCCACTCTCTATATATATATATTTATATTATTATATTGAAGTAACTACTGTTTGGGCATTTTCAAGTAAACATTTATTAAATCCAACACACAAAAAAATACAAGCATCGGAATTATACGTCTTTCAATCATTTAATGTATGCATCAAAATATTTTTTGGTAAATATATTTCTCGCTGCGCAAAGGATTGAAACTGTTATCAAGCATAAATAATGTGGATTGATGAAGTCCTGGCTCTGGTGCAGTCCTTGTTTAGTCCTCAGGGATAGACCCGGTGTTATAGACACATTCCACCTGTCATGCACACATTCTACCTGTTAGAGATACATTCAACCTGTGTAAGTCTACCTGTGTTAGAGTTTAAGTCTACCTGTGTTAGAGGCAGAGTCTACCTGTGTTAGAGGTAAACGTCTACCTGTGTAAATCTACCTGCGTTAGAGGTAAGTTCTACATGTGTAAGTCTACCTGTGTTAGAGGTAGAGTCTACCTGTGTAAATCTACCTGTGTTAGAGGTAGAGTCTACCTGTGTTAGAGGTAAAGTCTACGTGTGTTAGAGGCCCCTCTCCCATCACAGAATGTGGTTCTCCTGATGTTGACCTCCAGAACTACCCCCAGGATTCTAAACCGACAGAACACAGAACAGGACACATCTTTCAGCTCCAGGTCTGCTATTGATTCCAGTCACTCAAGCACTCTCCACATTGGATTACGAGGAT
>NC_044062.1:10219204-10236704 GCF_902167405.1 Gadus morhua
CCTGGACCCACCTGGACTCACCTGGACCCACCTGGACTCACCTGGACCCACCTGGACCCACTTGGACTCACCTGGACCCCCCTGGCCCCCCTGGACCCACCTGGACACTATGTATAACATTAGATCTGTATCTATGTGTGTACCTGTGCTTTGTTTTGCAGTCCTCTGATTGGCTGTCTGTGGCCGGCGGCTACAGTTGTAACTGGCCCACTGGCTGGCTGCTGTGTCCGGCCCGGACCCCCTGGAACCACCAGGGCACTGGGGCCCTGGGGACCCCCCCCCACCAGGCCACTCTGACTGGGGGACAAGACGCTCGTTAATCAATTAGATATTGAAGAATGACAGCCAGACAGGCAGGCAGACAGACAGACAGACAGACAGACAGACAGACAGACAGACAGACAGACAGACAGACACAGGCAGACAGACAGACAGTCAGGCAGACAAACAGACTGGCAGACAGACAGGCAGGCAGAAAGACAGACCGTTGGAGCCATATAAAGGCTGTTGTTCAGGTTGGAAGGCAAGAGAGCAAACAATTTCTTGACAACATTATTATCCTCATTATCCTCATTATCCACATTATTTACATGATTCGTCGCATTGAATAGCGACATCGCTTAAAGTTTGTTTGTTTTATTTTCCTGGAAAGTCAACCGGATTATTGTTTAATGAATAAGCGTACATCAAATTAAACATTCTCTGTCCTTCTTTCAAGGAAATATGTGTCGGACAATCTGTGCGCCTACCCTCAAGATGGAACAAGAAGGGTGAGCAAAAGGTTTGCCACTTCACAGACAGACAGGCAGTCAGGCAGTCAGGCAGACACAGGCACAGGCAGAATGACAGGCAGACAGGCAGTCAGACAGACACAGGCAGACAGACAAACAGACATACAGACAGACAGATCAATCCCACCTGGTGTCTGACCTCATTGGTCAGCTCCAGCTCCATGGCCGGGTTCTCGTGTCCGAACAGACCAATCAGGGCTCTGCGCTTCATGGCTCTCCCCCCAGACGCAGACTGAGGTTCTGAGGGTTCTGTTGATATGCTCCTCAGGTAGTGGGGTGTCAGTGTGGTGTCAGCTGAGAGTGTAACGTGGACGGCGGTCTGAGGAGGTCCAATGTATTCTGTTTATGCTCCTTATCTACTGCTGTGTGGGCAGGGCCAGCAGGCCACATCATTATCCTTCTCTCAGACATTATGCCGCCTTCAAAACATCTCGGAGGTTCGGAAGCTCTGAAGGGTCATTATGTAAACCTTCCCTTCTTCCAAAATAAGAAACGCCCCTCAGAAGTTTATAGGCTATGACTTAAAACCGGAAAACAGATCGTTTGCGAGACTAGACTTCATAACAACAATAATTACGGATGCCCATCAGGGACCTGAGCTTCTTTGCTGAATCAGATGAATCAGATCAGAACTGTATGCGATGGTTGAACATGAGCGAGAATCTATCAGATGATGTTTATATTTGTAAGCTATAATGTATCTTAATGCAAATGTTAGAATGGGTGTTAAGTTCGCCTTTTAGTGCTTGCTGCAAGTTCACTTTAGTCTATCAATGAAATGGGCAGCCATTGTTGTGACGTGATCTCAGAGGACTCGGGTAGATTTACTTCTGCACGAAACTGAGTGAAAACTGGGACTCAACAGAGTGTTCAAAGCATTTTTCTCCGAACCACCGAACCTTCCGCCCACCATTGTATGTTGTACGTCATGCTACTTAATGTATGCACTTAATGTACGTTGTACCCTACTTAATTGTGTAGCATCTGCAGTAGCAGCTATCACTGTTGTATACAGGGAATAGGTTAGCCTAGCAATTGTTAGTACTTGCACTTGGTTCTATCAACATTCAACCACACACACACACACACACACACACACACACACACACACACACACACACACACACACACACACACACACACACACACACACACACACACACACACACACACACACACACACAACCTCTTGCAGGCAGACTCAGAATCTTGAGCCCATTTATTAGGGAACAGGTGTTATCGGGATTCCATCACTGCATTCCCAGAATCCTGCATTGTGAAAGTCTTCCCTTTTTTTTTTAAATGTACAATGGCATTTTATTCTACATACAAAACAACCATAGTATTTTTTCAGGAGTCCACGACCACCCTGCCCGTTTTGACACACAAAAGTAATTTCACACTTCTGGGATGAGCCAATGATTCATCTGTTTGGAAGGTTTTGTTGGAGACAAACAAAGAATCTTCAGGCAACAGATGTGACAGCTGTGACTGCTCTCTCTCTCTCCTTCGTCTGCTTGGTCCTCTGTGTTTGCCTACCTGCTACAGGTAGCCAGTGGGCGGGGCTGAGAGGCTTGTCAGCTGATGAGGTGCACCTGTGCAGGTCTGCCACGCAGGCTTTAGCCAGTCTCTCTCTCTTTCCACAGAGGCAGGTGGGCTTGGGTTCTGTTTAGGGTGGTTCCTTAAGGTTTTGAACCTTTGGATTGGTTCCATGTTTTGTTTTATGTTAACACTATTCAACATCCCCACAGCACACTTTCCACTGCCCATATACATAGGCTAGTAGAGAGATTTGTGTGTTTGGTCAGTAGTTCAGTTGGTTGGTCACATATGTTGGTTTGCTGTTCAGGTTTGGTTTGTTGCATTTTGTTTGGGTATTTCCAACATGGTAAAGATGGTTTGTTGTTCCCAGTATTTGTTTTGTCTGTCTGGGTAAGTTTCCTCTGTTCTGGCTCGGTCGGTCCTTGTGATTTTGGTACTGGTTTTCTGTCCAAACCATATCATCGCACATTTTCTAATCTTCCATACGCTAAACTAATCCCTTTACAGATTTCATGATACTTACTTTATTCTAATAAATAACTTTATCCCTTATCATGTGTGGATCCCAATCTTTGCTCTGACCCGAGCCTCGTCTTAATGCAGCCAAGGAGATGGAAGAGCGTTATGAATAATTATTAGATGATTGTGTTGTGCAATGAAAGACAGTAAAGATTCAATATGAATGGCAAAATAAGGATGGGATTTTATTTGAACAATAAAATATGTGTTGGGCAAATTATAGAGAGGCTGAGATTATAGATTTCATATTCAAAAGGCGAAGGGGTGAAAAAATTTAAGAAATATATTTAAGAAATATAGGCCTACTCAAAGCCCAAATCATTGATATCATACCCTATCCAATAATAAAGAAATTTGAATTTGAATGGTAACAATTCCGTTAAATCCTCGTCCTCGTTTTGAACGTCTCACTCAGTGTGTTCTTTCTGATTAACTCTTAATTGAGATCACCTGTCACACACCCCTTTATTAAAGGTGAACACAATGGGTTTGGTTTACTTTTCGCATCGGCCTGTGTCAATCGAGGTTGAGTTTAGTGAGGGTTGAAAGTTTTCGATCTAGATTGCAGATCACTATTGTCACTTTATACAAACTGAAAGTATGCGTTGTTGCGTGTTTGTTTTTGTGGGCATTTGACTGAACAGGCCAGACAAATATTGCTACCAACATGGCACTTCGAAACAGACCACCGCAGTGAGTAAGTTATTTTCCTTTATTAATTGTTGATGTTTTTGGGCTGTCTCCTCAGACACAAGCCATCAGTATCCCTGCTCTTTGCACCTTGACATGCATGTCGCCGCTGTTGTTAACCTAGCTTTGCTGATTTGTATCTTGTGATGTGTGTGTGTTTTATCTTAACAGGTGTTAGATGACTTACAAGATCTATGGGGGGGCCCCCTTTGGGCCCCCCCATACCAACTTAGTCTTCAAAGGAATCTAGTGCCATGGGACTCCAGTGTCCTCAAAACATCCTCGGAATACATGTGTATGAATGGTCCACCGAAGGGTTGATCTGGAAGCCACCACGGTCCACGCAGTAATCTGCTGCGTGGGCCGTAGTGGCTTCGAGAGCCATCTTTCGGTCTTGGTCAGGATTTGTTACAGTTGCCCTTCAATGTAGCAGGCTATGGGTTTCTAAAGAAGCCTGCTTTACGTAGCATTGGAGTACAAATATTGTGCAAAATGCTCATGTAATTGCACTAGCACTAGTAACCTGTAGATTAGCTTAGTTTAACGTCATTCCGTGCTGTCTGTCAAATGTGTGGCTTACTTTAAGTCCACAAGGCCCTCTGGTAAACCACGTTGGAACACCCCTGGACAAGGTGATTAGTCACTGGGTGTGTGCTAAAGTTTTGTTCCATTTTTCACTAGTTGGTTAAGGTTTGGTAGAATTTTTTGGATGCTAGAGACGTGATGGCGTATGTACAAGAGCCTACCGTGGCCAGGCCACAGTTGCGACGGCCACGGCCAGATGGCCTAGTGTGAGTGCAACCTTGATTGCATTTGTATAATGTTTACCATTGGATGTTTATGCAATTTGGCTTAATTCATCCGCAGTAAAGCTGCATTTGACTATTCCAGGGTCGTTTTGTACAGGCTTTCAATTGACCATGTTGACTAGTTTGTGGGAAGTTTTTTTTTATTTTACCCTTGCTTACAATCCAACGGTTGTGACCACTTATGCAACTGGGCTGTGAACCTTGCAATTCTAGTTGCATATTTGTACACGCAAGCGTGTCCATTTCTATCGCCATCACTAACACTAGCTTCAGCATTTCCTTGTAGGCCATTAGCTGACTTGTGTATTGGAGCGATGATTTGGGTATTAAGATGCTTGAAAACCTAAAATAAAGCAAAATGCGTGTCTGGTGTGCAAGAGCCAATTTGTTGGCTTGCAGTAGTCGAGGAGTTGCCGTAGGTCGTAAGCCATCTGGAGGTTGTGGCAATGGAGGCTTGTGGTAAATCTGCCATTCAACAAAGGTTAATTCTTCTGAAGCATGATTAATAGTTTAGTAAATTGAATCTAGTCATATAGAACTATAAAATCCAAGACTGCAGCCAGTAACTTGGATCGCAATATGTGGAAAGTATTAGTCTTCATTTGTAACAACAGAATAATTAACATGACTAACTGGGTTTCTTCCATTTTCTAACTAGGGGGACTTGACTGGTGAGTCTACTGGATTAATCAGTAGCGGTACTTTGCCCAACATGCTGCAAATTTACTTTTTGTAGTTGCTCCATATTTAGTTCTTTGACAGCCTCACCTGCTAGAAAAGTCTATTCAAATCGGTTAAATATAATGAACTAAATTAATAGCCATGAAATGTTGTCACTCATACTAATGGCAAATACCCTCTTTCAGTTGGTGGTTCAACACTGATGTCTCTCTAGGCTTGAGGGAGAGCTCACAAGTAAATTACACGAATGTTCTGGAGCAATTGGGAATACACTTTTATTTAGTCTATCTGACCAGGGACATCTTTGAACTATAGGTCACCTAACCCAAACTTTTCACTGTTGTTAGGTTGTCCTTTTCTCTTGTTTTAACCCGAAAGGGCTGAAATATCAACATTTCAGGTATTCTGTTTGGATAATGTGCAAAACTTGTGGCTTCACCAATAAAAAAAATTAACAAATGTATTTTTCTTAATGTGGTTAAACTATTTAAAGATTTGTATGCAAAATATTTCTGCTCAATTTGTGGTCAACTTTTAATTTGATAAAACACAACTATGGGTTAAAGGTATTTGCTTTGGGCATCTTTTGATATTTTTGCCGTTAGAAATGGTGTCTCCCAGTACTGAAAAGTGCTTCCACAAGTTTAAAAAAGAGGCAGAAAAGGAACTTCCAACTAAATCTATTTAGCATGGGTAGAAAGTTTCCATGGAAGCTCTTGGCTGCTGGTTCCCAACACAGCTCCACTGTTAGCCTGTGACCTTGCGTTTAACTTTTTTCGACTTTTGGTGACTTTCACAAAAGAAATGAACTGGGTTAATACAATAAACAAGACATTTCATGGTACCATTAACTGTTTGTGGATATTGCATTAAATCCATATGCTTGACACTTTTCAATAATGCATATCAACGAAACAATGGAATGAAATAAATAGTTCAAGCAATTTGTGGGACTTGGCTGCTTTTACATTATTACTCATTTTGGGGGTTATTTCAGTCTCTCCAACCTTCAGGTCGTGCGAAGAATCGTGTGAATGGGAATATTCTATAAATGTCTTGATATCATCTTTCGTCTCAACACTTCTGCTGCAGCCACTGTTGAAGCGTATGAGTCCTTTGAGACCCCCTTTGATAAAAGGGGTTCTCAAATGTTGACCCTCAGTCACCTATTGCATCACTTCCTTTAGGGCTTCGGCCTCTTAATTGATCATAGTATATTTGAATGCCCTCTTTCATATATATGATACCTCCACCACTGGGACGTGGCAACAACTCTCCAAATCCATATGGGGGGATGCTTGTGGACAGGGCGTATACTCGACATAAATAGGAAGCAAACCTATCTCACAAATGAGTAATGACATCTCACAAATATTTATTTAATAAATTGTTTCAATTTATAATAATCCAAAATCCAATGGCAAAACCCGTTGGCTTTTTGTCGAGGGAATCCAGGGCGACGCTCACTTCCGGGTTGGCCAACATACGTCATCCCTCCACCACTCTACTGTAAAAACACATGTTCAAGTTGAATGAGAATATATATTCACTACCAGTTGTGCATCATCTCCGTCAGTTTGTTGACACACGTCATTAGCATCGCTGCTGGCTGAGCCAGAGCCACTTGGAATGAAAGGAGCAGTAACGTGACAGCAAACGACGTTGACGGCTGCTCTTGATCCGCCGAAGTTCCCGCTGCCACTGCGGTGGCTGTAAAACGCAGAGTTACGTATGTAACTCCGGTTCTATGAATCCTGGATGACCGCCAGAGGCGGTGCATTAAGCACTGGATTTATCCGTCTCGCGCATGCGCAGTTCGAGTACCTATACCAACAAGGTCACATGTGACCCTCGTGACACCGGATTGGCTATATAGCCCGGTGTCGACAGAGGATCTGTTCCCAGAATCTTCTCGCGAACCACGAGACTTCTGAGTGACCTGTAACTCTGGCGGTCATCCAGGATTCATAGAACCGGAGTTACATACGTAACTCTGCGTTCTATTTCATCCTTACTGACCGCCAGAGGCGGTGCATTAAGCACTGGATGGCCAATACCAACAACGTCACGAAGAGTCAAGGTGCTCACCTACTGATCAGAGAAAGCAGAGCTTGGCATCAGGGCCACGCCCATTGGATGGGGAGTGGCAACGTTGACCCGGTAGAACCTGGAGAATGTGCTAGGCGACGCCCATGACGCCGCGGCACAGATGGTCCCCAGGGGCACCCCTCTCAGGGCAGCCCATGATGTGGAGACGCTCCTAGTTGAGTGACACCTCACCCTGGATGGCGGGGGGCGGCCACTGGCCCCGTAGGCGTGTGTTATGGTCTCCACAATCCAGTGGGACAGCCTCTGCTTTGTTAAAGCATGACCCCTGTTAGGGCCACCATGGCAAACAAAAAGCTGCTCCGACTGGCGAATACCGGCGGTAGCAGAAATATAAGCCCTAAGGGCCCGCACCGGGCACAGCAGCTCAGACCCACCCTCCCCAGAAGGGGGGTCAAAGCGTGCTAACTGGATGGGCTGGTTAAGGTGATTGCGTGGCAGGGTCTTTGGCAGGAACGCAACGTTCGGCCATAGAGTGACACCCGAGCCATCAGAGTTCCACCTCAGGCATGTATCACTCACTGATAGGGCATGCAACTCCCCGACCCGCTTGGCAGATGTTATGGCGAGTAAAAAGGCAGCCTTCATAGACAGCCACTTCAAACCCCCTTGACCCAAAGGCTCGAAGGGAGGAGATGACAAGGCTTCCAGCACCAGCGGCAGGTCCCATGCTGGAGACCGCATGGCTGTAGGGGGACGCAGCCTCAAAGCCCCTCTTAGAAAGAGGGACACTAATCTGTGGCGCCCTACCGTGGCGCTGTCAACCCTATCATGTAGGGAGGAGATGGCAGCGACATAGACCCTCAGGGTAGAGTGCGACCGGCCACTATCCAGGAGGGACTGCAGAAATTCCAGCACCGTGGTCACAGCACAATGCACTGGATCCACGGCCCTAGCCGCACACCAGTTGGAGAACAGCTTCCACCTGTTTCCGTACTGCAACCTGGTCGATGGTGCCCTGGCACTCATGACCGTACCCCTGACAGCCGTAGTGCACTCCCTCAGCAGTGGGTCGGGCCCTGCAGTGGCCAAGCCCAGAGCTGTAGGCGAGAGGGGTCGGGATGCCAGATCTGACCCCCCAGCTGGGACAGGAGATCCCTCCTGTCGGGGAGGCGCCATGGCGTGCTGCAGCAGAGCCTGAGCAGCAGTGGATACCAGAGCCTCCCCGGCCAAAAGGGGGCCACCAGAAGGAGCCGGTGGCCCTGCAAAAGGACCCTCTGGAGTGTCGGCAGAATCAAAGGCAATGGTGGGTAGGCATAAAGAGGCCTGTCCGGCCAATCGTGCGCCAGCGCGTCCTGCCCTAAAGGGCTGGACGCTTCTGCCCAGGAGAACCAGAGGGGGCAATGCGCCGACTCCTCCGAGGCAAAGAGGTCCACCTCTGCCCTGCCGAAGAGGCCCCACATTGACTCCACCACCTCGGGGTGAAGCCGCCATTCCCCCGGTGGAGGCTTCCGTCGGGAGAGGAAGTCTGCCGCCCGATTCTGGGCCCCCGGCAAATAGACTGCACGTAGGCTGGCCAGACGGGGAGAAGCCCAAGTCAACAGGCTCTGGGATACCCGGAGTAGCCGTGCTGACCTGGTGCCCCCCTGGTGGTTCACCTGCGAAACCGTGGCCATGTTGTCCGACCGGACCAGGACATGCCGGCCTGTCAAATGGGGCAGAAAGCTGGCTAATGCCAGCTGCACAGCCCGGAGTTCCAGCACATTAATGTGTTGTGCCATGTCCCGGCCAGACCACCGTCCCTGCGCAGTCCTGCCCTGCCACACTGCGCCCCATCCCGAGAGGCAGGCATCGGTTGTCACCAACTCCCGGCGTGCCGGGATTGCGCCCATGGGCACGCCTGCCTCCAGATACGCTCTCCTTCTCCATGGGGCCAGAGAGACAAGACACTGCAGGGTCACCTTGACCCTCCTCTGCCTGTGCCACTTGGCATCTAGGTGCAGGCTGTTCAGCCACATTTGGAGTGGGCGCAGGGACAGTAAACCCAGAGGCACCACAGCTGAAGCAGCTGCCAGCTTGCCCAGAAGCTGAAGAAAAAGAATAAAAAGCAGCCTCCTGCCGGCTCTGAAGAGAGGAAGGAGGCGGAGGATGTCGTTCACCCGTCGAGGTGAAAGGTAGGCCTTCATGGCGACCGAGTCCAGGACCAACCCCAGATAGGTAACCCGTTGGGAAGGGTCCAGGCAACTCTTTGTTTGATTCACCGTCAAGCCCAGCCGGGCGACGTGCGACAGCAGGCGGGCCGTGTCCTGGGCCACCTGGGACCTGGAGGGCGCACAGACCAGCCAGTCGTCCAGATACGGCAGGATCTTCATGCCCTGCGTCTGCAGGGGTGCGAGGGCTGCCGCCACAACCCTGGTGAAAACCCTCGGGGAGAGGGAAAGCCCGAAGGGAAGTACCCTGAATTGGTAATGCCTGCCCCGATAGGCAAACCTCAGGAACCGCCTGTGGTGTGCCGCAACCGGCACATGAAAATAGGCGTCCTTTAGGTCTATAGTCGTGAACCACTCCCCCCTGGCAACTACCCTCAGGGTGTCCGCCGAGGTGAGCATGTGAAATGGTAAAATTTTTAAAAACGTGTTCAGGCCCCTTAGGTCTAGAATGGGCCTGAATCCGCCGTCTTTCTTGGTGACCAGAAAGTACGCTGAGTAGAACCCCCCGGGTTGTAACTGAGGGTCCACTGGCTCGATCGCACCCTTGGCCAGGAGGGCGGATAGCTCCTGGGCCAGAGCTGCGGCCTTCGTCGGGTCGCGGACGACTGTCATCCTGACCCGGCCAAAGGCCTGGGGCCGGCGTCGGAACTGTAATTCGTACCCCCGGGTTAAGGTGGAAACCACCCAGGGGTCTATAGTACAGGCAGCCCAATAGCTGATCTGCTGCTGGGAAAAACAGCCGACGACCGGCCCCGTGGTCCTAGCGCCTGGCCCCCCGGCCTCTGTCGGCTCTGGAGGGGTACCGGTGAGGCTCCGCGGCCCGAGGCTGCCCGGGCGATGGGCGGGCGGGGGCGCGAAAGCTATCAGCGGGCTGCTGGGCGGACCGCCGAGACCTGCGTAGGCCCTCCTCTCTTGCTGGGTAAGAGCGTGGTGGCTGGTAGCGGCCCCGGGGGGCAGCCGGGGGGGCTCTAGGCCTGCCAGGAGCGGAGACACTCCTGTGAAGACCTGACAGCTGCAGGTTGGTTTGCCTAGCTTGGGCAGCTCGCTCCAGCGTCTCCAGGGCAGCTGACCCAAACAGCTCCCCCGGTACCACTGGCACGGCTCTAAGGGCCTTCCTGCACGCCTCCGTCAGGGGCGACTGAGCCAACCAAACCTGGCGGCGAGTCTGGACCAGGGTGGACATAACACGCCCCAATTCCCTGGACATGAGGGCAAAGGCCTGTAGGGACGCGTCGCTCAGGTCCTGTGTAGACGGCTCAACTGCAGCTTGTTGCAGCGAGGTCGAGAGCGCCAGCATTAGGTGGGAGAGGGAGTTGCCAATCCGCCCCATACGTGCTGCTGCGTCATAGGCCTTCGAAAGCAGGTCGTCTGTGACCCTGCACTGGGGCCGAGGACACCTGGCATCCGGCCGCAAGGCCTGATCGGGGGTTAGAATGAGGGAGGCAATGGCGGGCTCAACGGGTGGCATGCAACCCAAACCATACTGCGCTGGATCCCGCATGGCAGCCAAGGCCCGAGCACTGGAAGAAGGACGGGGGAGAGCCTTGGCGTCCTTCCAGCAGAGGTGTAGCTCCTTTAAATACTCCTCCGAAGGAGGGACAGAGAAAGGGGCTGTGGCAGGGCTGCGCCTGAAAAAGGCGCTAGGCTGGGCCAAGTCTGCCTGAGGAGCATCGAGCCCCAGGCGAGCCAGGGCCGTACGGATGACGGCCCCGATGGGGTTACCCTCTGTGCTGTGCCCAGAGCTCTGAGTAGAGGAGCGGGAGGCCTCCCCAAAAGCGTTTGAGGATTCCTCCCCCGTGACACCCTCACTGAAGAGGTTGGCTGATGCCGCCAGCGACAGGACATCGTCCGTCCCCGGCACATCCCCCAAGGAAGGGTCAGGCCGGATGTCAGCCACCGCGCCACCTGCCCCAGGTTGCAGGGTCAGGAGGAGTTCCTGTATCCTCTCCATATCGGACGACAAGCGATCCACCTTGGATGCTAGCTCGTCCCTAGCCCTTTTCCTGGGGGGGGGGCCTGCTCTACCCCGACGCCAAGAATGGCCGGGCTGAGCAGGAGGAAGTGGCGCCATTGATGGTAGGTCGACAGCTGCCGGATGTTCCACCGCTGCGAGCCTAGCCAGCCTGAGTGCCAAGGGCATGGAGCCGCAGTTCATACAGGCCCTCTCGGTAAGGCCCTCCCTCAAATGCTCGAAGCCGAGGCAAGAGGGGCAGCGATCATGGCCATCGTCAGGCTCAAGGAGGGCCACACAGGCGCCACACACATGAGCCATCAGCAGAACACTGGGAGAGGGAGCACTGCCTTCACCAGAGAGCTACTAATTCAAGAAGAGCCAAGAAAGTGTTACCGGGAGAGGACGCGAGAGCGCAGTCTTCACCAGCAAGTGACTGGAAAAATAATTACACACTCAAATATACAGCAGTGTTCTCGGGAGAGGACGCGAGAGCGCTGTCTTCACCGGTAAGTGACTGAAAAGAAACAAACAAGTGTTACAGGGAGAGGGCGCGAGAGCGCTGCCTTCACCGGTAAGTGACTAAAAAATAAACCCCAACAGTGTTACAGGGAGAGGGCGCGAGAGCGCTGCCTTCACCGGTAAGTGACCGAAAGAAATAAACAACAGTGTTACAGGGAGAGGACGCGAGAACGCTGCCTTCACCGGTAAGTGACTGACTGGAAAAACCTTTTACCAAATAAATTTGGTAACCCAGAACACAGCCGAGCTGTTTCTATAAGGGAGCTATCAGTAGCGAAATTAATCCCAGTAGTGAAAATAACCCCAGCAGTGTTGCCGGGAGAGGACGCGAGAGCGCTGCCTTCACCGGTAAGTGACTGAAACTAAACAAAACCTTGGAAGCTTCTACTTCAGCGCTGTACAGACCAACAGCCCCTGGAGGACGAGTTCACCCGTTGCTCCGACCCTTGGTCGCGAGGCTGCACACAGTCTGGAGCGCGATCCTTTTCAAAAAGCGAATACGCTATCCGCAAGCGGTACTACAACATGCGTCTTTGCGAGAAGATGAAAGGAACAGATCCTCTGTCGACACCGGGCTATATAGCCAATCCGGTGTCACGAGGGTCACATGTGACCTTGTTGGTATAGGTACTCGAACTGCGCATGCGCGAGACGGATAAATCCAGTGCTTAATGCACCGCCTCTGGCGGTCAGTAAGGATGAAATAGAACAGCTGGATAGCTTTGGCAGCTTTGAAAGAAAGTCCTGCCTTTGGTCTTTCTTTTTATGTGACCCGCTTTCGTACGATCGCTTCATGTTTCACTCGATTTATGTCTCCCTCGATTTCTCTCTCTCTCTCTCTTACCGCTTACTGTTTTGAATTTGACATAATTTCCGCATACGCGTGATGAGCGTGATGCGCGTAACATGGAATAGTCCATGTAGTGCAGACTGAAGGGGGGTGCACACGGAAAGATCGTCAAAACATGAGTAATAATTAGACATCCCGATGCTACTATTGTGAAGAGATTTTTATAAAAATAATAAATATGGGGACAAAATATATGCATTGGGGCCCTCTTGACCAGATCGATATTGTAAATAAGAAACTGTTCTTAATGTTTTATCTGGAAAAATAAAGGTAAAAAAAAAAAGAAAAAATTGGGGGCCCCAAAAACCTTCTATGGGGCCCGGGGCTCCAGGCAAATGCCTGGTTTGCCTAATAGTACGGCCCGCCACTGCTTCCATGAGTATACTTAAAGGAAGTATACTATCCGCACTATCTACTACGTTATTTTTTCAGATGTGAGTGCTGTTCCAAATCGAGTAGCCTACTCGTAGACTACGAAATTACGATCACGACTGCCGCCGTGGCTACTCCCCCGCAATAAACATCCCGCTTTGAACGGTGAACTCTTTACGCCTAGCAGCTATAAAATCTATAAAAACTACAAAATGACTCTATTAATGCAGGCTATGTGGAAAATGCGCCGACTTTGGCTCCGCCTCTTCCGCTACGTAGCTAAGATGGCTGCCGTTGAGTACGGGGAGTGCCCTTTGATCCACGCTTCATGATTAGCCCGTTTTGAGTACGGCATCCGGGTCCTTGAAGTAGCCTATACTTCTTTTCGCCGGATCTTACTCAAATTTTGGCTAGTAAGTACGGACGGTACGGGTATTGGAACACGGCACAGGTTCGAGCGTGTGCATGGGTTGAATTGCGTGTGTCTCACGCCGAATGCATGAGACATGAGAGCCCTGTATTTACGTGACACAAACCAGCACCGCAAACGTTCTCTCCCGCTTGAGATTACGTCTTTCTTTATAGGTTCATGGGTCTGATTCGCCGATTTCCCATGCTGATATCCCCGAAGATTCTCGGGCATCTTCGACAATTTGGCTATAGATTGTCTCATTACACGCTAAATAATATAATTATAGCCTAATTATATATATAGCCTATACATATATATAGGCAATATATATAATTAGGCAATATATATATATATACATATAGCATTTGTGGTTTTGGCATAAACATAACTAGGGTGCACTGTACTATCTGCACACACCCTTTCTGAAGCCTCTCTCTCGCTCTCTCTCTCTCTCTCTGTCCCTCCCTCTCTCTCTTTCTCTCTCTCTCGTACTGTTTTGTGGAGCACGTTAATTGTCTTACAACACTCCCATTCAGAATGCATTGGTTTACATTTCGTTCTGTGTAACACGCAAAAAGTCGGACTATCGTGCTCTGGAACACGCTTCAATAGATTAACGTTTGTGCGCAGGAGCACGCAATCGCGTGATACCGGGTTGCAACATTTTTACTATACCGACAGTGATACATTGTTTCACTCCTTATGACAAATGTACTTATGTAAGTCGCTTTGGATAAAAGCGTCTGCTAAATGCCCTAAATATTAATGTAAATGCAAACTTAGCGCTACAGGCTAGCACAAAAAACGTAGCACTACAGGCTAGCACGACACATGTAGCACTACAGGCTAGCACGACACACGTAGCACTACAGGCTAGCACGACACACGTAGCACTACAGGCTAGCACGACACATTGTAGCACTACAGGCTAGCACGACACACGTGGCACTACAGGCTAGCACAACACTAGCTATTGAGGCTAGCATCAGAACTAGCATCAGACACTGTTAGCAGAACGTGAGCCTGGAGACACGCAGTCGACACGTGACTGTGAGCGAGAGGTGGACTGGGGTTTAGACTGGAGGAGACAAGGACACGAGGAGAGGAGAGGAGGAGACAAGGACACGAGGAGAGGAGAGGAGGAGACAAGGACACGAGGAGAGGAGAGTTAAGTGCAGAGTAGTTGATCCCAGAGCAATCTAGTGTCATTTTGTGTCAAACACGTTTTAAGAAATACGAGTCAAACGTTTAGTGTTTGGATAAAATAAGTTTTATTTTTGAGGGTCTGCGTGGACCAACAACAGGAAGATATTTTAATTGTATTAGTGTTTATGTGTGTACATGTGTGCGTGGGCTTTCTGTGTAGGGTATGTGTGCGTTTATGGATGGGCGTGTTTGTGTTAAAGCTTTACTGCATTTCTTCAGGCCCTCTTGAGTGACATCGGGTGTGGCTTAAGGGGGTGTGGCTTGGCTTGAATAATTGGTCAATGAGCTAATTGGACTTTAATTTGTTACTGTGGCAACAGAAAGCGTCAACATGGACACTGAATCTTAGCTAGAGAATTATACATGAGAGACATTTAATAAAACAGATTAGGCTAGGTAACCATGGAAACAAACACTGATTAAGCAAATCACAGCAGGGTTATTATGGGGTAACTGGCGGGGCGGAAGAAGTCAAAGGTCAGCTGCTCCTCCCGTCCTGCTGGTTCCTCAAGAGCCAGGAAGTCACTGATGAGAGAGAGAGAGAGAGAGAGAGAGAGAGAGAGAGAGAGAGAGAGAGAGAGAGAGAGAGAGAGAGAGAGAGAGAGAGAGAGAGAGAGAGAGACAAACGCACTATTGCTAATTCATTGATTATCTTTAACAATAGTTATTATTGGAATGAATGAATGTTTTTCATGTTCAAATGCTTTAGTAAGAGTGTCGTGCTAATGAATCCCCTCTAGTGAGGACAGCTGGAGGTGTAGAGGTGGATGTGTAGAGGTGGAGTTGAGGACAGGTGGAGGTGTTAAGTTGGAGGTGTAGATTTTGAGGTGTAGAGGTGGAGGTGAGGACAGGTGGAGGTGTACCAGTGGTGGTGTTAATGACCCCTAGGAGGCGGTCTGGACTGGTTCGGCTTCTCCCTCCACCTTGGGAGCATCAGCCTTCAGACACAGACAGACAGACAGACAGACAGACAGACAGACAGACAGACAGACAGACAGACAGACAGACAGACAGACAGACAGAGGGTTAGAAACAGCTCTATTCCAGAGATATGGGTGAATACAGTAGGCAGGTACGTTTGGTGTAAAGCCTCTTGAGGAGAACAGGGAGGAGTTAGTGGTTTTGACAATGGAGGGGTTAGTTGTTTTGACAGTAGAGGAGGAGTTAGTAGTTTTAAGGTGACAGTAGAGGAGGAGTTAGTAGTTTTAAGGTGACAGTAGAGGAGGAGTTAGTAGTTTTAAGGTGAGAGTAGTGGAGGAGTTAGTTGTTTTGACAGAGGAGGAATTAGTGTTTTAAGGGGTAGTAAAGTCAGGAGGAGTTAGTTGTTTTGTGTCTCTAATACAAGGTTCTAATGAAATAGATCTAAAGTGAGGTTCTAATATGAGTTGAGGTTGTAATATGAGTTCATATTGATCGGGTTAGAGAGCTACAGAGTTATTTGGTTCCTTAAAGGCAGTGAATGTGGCCTCCATCATGCCATGCTGTCAGTCCCCTTCCCCAACCAATCAGGCACCTCATCAGCCACTGGTCCCTCCTCCCCCTGATTCCGGCCAATCACCAGCGAGTTGTACAAAAGGAAACAAATATTAAAGAAAACAGCACAACACGGTACAGTTGAATACAGCATATACCTGTAAAGAACAAGTGACCCGTACAGCTAGACAGCTAGCATAGAACCCGCTATAGCTAAACAGCTAGCATAGCTCCAGGTACAGCTAAACAGCTAGCATAGCTCCAGGTACAGTTAGACAGCTAGCATAGAACCAGCTATAGCTAAAAAGCTAGCATAGCTCCAGGTACAGCTAGACAGCTAGCATAGAACCCGCTATAGCTAAACAGCTAGCATAGCTCCAGGTACAGCTAGACTGCTAGCATAGAACCCGCTATAGCTAAACAGCTAGCATAGCTCCAGGTACAGCTAGACAGCTAGCATAGAACCAGATGTTGTGTTCATGTTCACGGTGTGTATCTGGACCGGTCAGGTTGGTTTGATTTGTCAGCGAGAGCTGTCACTCACGGGCTTGACCAATCCGCTAGCCAGTGCGGCCTGCTCCACCCCATCCACCGTGGCCTGAGCCACCTCATTGGCTCCTGAGACGGCCGAGTCGGCCACCAGGTTAGCCTGCTCGGTGCTCTTCTGGGCCACTGGACAGAGGAGCACAACGATGTACACAACAACACACAACGATGTAGACACCAACACAACAATGTACACAACAACACAACAATGTACACGACAATACACAACGATGTCCGTTTCAACGCAACGTACATATAACAAACTAACATATATGGATCTATGAATGTGTGAGTGCGTTCATCCCCTGGTCGTCAGCCAATCAGGAGCAGGCGTGGGGACACCTGGCAGGTGTACCTGTGTTTACGCTGGACACCAAGCTGTCCTTGGTCTTGTTCCCTGGAAGAGAAGAGCACACCTTTACCTGTCTGCCTGCTGTCTGTCTACCTGCTACCTGCCGCCTTTCTACCTGTGACCAGTCTATCAGTCTACCTTTCTGTCTCTACAACACAGCAAACTTATTATTAAATATGGTATGATAATATGTATAATACATACATGCTGTGTGTGTGCATTATATAATAACACACACACACACACACAAACACACACACACACACACACACACACACACACACACACACACACACACACACACACACACACACACACACACACACACACACACACACACACACACAAACACACAAATGAACACACACATGCACACACCACACAAAAACACACAGCGGACAACAGCAGAGTGTGTAATGGAGCACTCTGGTGTGATGGGACCGGGCCGAGTGCTATACTCCCCCTCCCTCCCTCCCTCCCTCCCTCCCTCTCCCCCTCCCTCCCTCCATCCCTCCCCCTCTCCTCCTA
>NC_044062.1:10239204-10274204 GCF_902167405.1 Gadus morhua
CCTGGCGTCGACCAGCAGTAGTAACTCCTCCTCCTGAGTCTGAATTAGACCCTCAGGGGGAAGGGCGGGCCCTGCCTGTTGCTGATGGGTTAGGACATGGCCGTGTTTGTCTCCCTGTCACCGGCATTCAATTGCTTTACTGGAAGTCTATACATACGTTTATTATTTGATCAATTACAACAATTACTGACTGATTATTTGGATCAATAACTATTTTCTAGTTCTTAAACGATGGATGGTTGACTTGAGAAAATACATTGAAAGCCTGCAGGATGGAATATCATTTATTTAGATTATTAATGTAGAATCAGAAATGTGTTTGTGATAGGAAATGTTACTGTTCTGTAATTATAAATAATTGCATTTAAAGCCAACTGGACCAATCTGTTGCTGATGGGTTAGGACATGGCCGTGTTTGTCTCCCTGTCACCGGCATTCAATTGCTTTACTGGAAGTCAACCATCATTATGCGGTAGAAATATTTCATAAAACATGTGATAAAACATGTCATAAAGGCACATCGGAGTGTGAGTGTATATGTGTAAATGTGCGTGTGTGTGTTCATGTATGTCTTTGTGGGTTCATGTGTGCATGAGTGTGTTCATATTTGTGTGTGTGTGGTCATGTGTGGGTGCGTGAGTTCATGTTTGTGTGGGTGTGTTCATGTTTGACTGCGTGTGTGCGTTTGTGTGGTCAACTATGGTGTGTTGTGATAGAGGTTATGTTTGTGATGACTTTGACATCATGACATCATAATCAATCACTCATTCATAACTTGATTCAGTCCATGAATCAAGTTATGAATGGACTGAATCAAAATATAGAAATATTTCATAAAACATGTGATAAAACATGTCATAAAGGCACATCGGAGTGTGAGTGTATATGTGTAAGTGTGCGTGTGTGTGTTCATGTATGTCTTTGTGGGTTCATGTGTGCATGAGTGTGTTCATATTTGTGTGTGTGGTCATGTGTGGGTGCGTGAGTTCATGTTTGTGTGGGTGTGTTCATGTTTGACTGCGTCTGTGCGTTTGTGTGGTCAACTATGGTGTGTTGTGATAGAGGTTATGTTTGTGATGACTTTGACATCATGGCATCATAATCAATCACTCATTCATAACTTGATTCAGTCCATGAATGAAGTTATGAATGGACTGAATCAAAATATAGAAATATTTCATAAAACATGTGATAAAACATGTCATAAAGGCACATCGGAGTGTGAGTGTATATGTGTAAGTGTGCGTGTGTGTGTTCATGTATGTCTTTGTGGGTTCATGTGTGCATGAGTGTGTTCATATTTGTGTGTGTGTGGTCATGTGTGGGTGCGTGAGTTCATGTTTGTGTGGGTGTGTTCATGTTTGACTGCGTGTGTGCGTTTGTGTGGTCAACTATGGTGTGTTGTGATAGAGGTTATGTTTGTGATGACTTTGACATCATGACATCATAATCAATCACTCATTCATAACTTGATTCAGTCCATGAATCAAGTTATGAATGGACTGAATCAAAATATAGAAATATTTCATAAAACATGTGATAAAACATGTCACAAAGGCACATCGGAGTGTGAGTGTATATGTGTAAGTGTGCGTGTGTGTGTTCATGTATGTCTTTGTGGGTTCATGTGTGCATGAGTGTGTTCATATTTGTGTGTGTGTGGTCATGTGTGGGTGCGTGAGTTCATGTTTGTGTGGGTGTGTTCATGTTTGACTGCGTGTGTGCGTTTGTGTGGTCAACTATGGTGTGTTGTGATAGAGGTTATGTTTGTGATGACTTTGACATCATGGCATCATAATCAATCACTCATTCATAACTTGATTCAGTCCATGTCTGCAGAGCAGAGAGCAGAGAGCGAACCAACCGGCCACAGCTCTCTCTCTCTCTCTCTCTCTCGCCCTGCTCAGGAGCTCTTCTTCTTCTTCTTCTGTTCCTCCTTGTAGCGGGCGTGGGCGGCAATGATCTCCGTGACAACGGAGGGGTCGTCCAGCGTGGACGTGTCCCCCAGCGCCCCGGCCTGGCCCCCCGGCTCTGTGGCCCCGCCCCCCGGCTCCGTGGCCCCGCCCACCGCCACCGTCCGCAGGATGCGCCGCATGATCTTCCCCGAGCGCGTCTTAGGGAGCCGCTTCACCACCTGGGGACACAGGAGGTCAGGGGTCACGGGGTTGCCAGTCACGGGGTCGCAGGTCAGGGTCAAGAGCGCCATTTGCTGTGTGGAAGAGAGAGAGACAGAGGGAGAAAGAAAAAGAGAGAGAGAGGGAGGGAGGGAGGGGCCTCATCTTACCAGGAAGTGGTCTGGGATGGCGTACTTGGCGATCTTTGTGGCCACCAGGAGTCTGAGTTCCTTCAGGATTACTTCCTGTGTCTGTTCCCCGTCCTTCAGAACCAGGAAGGCGAACGGCACTGGAGCAGCAGGAGGCACATGTCAACAGAACGCAAGAAACACCTGCTCACCCCAGCCCTAGCTAACCCTACCTAGCCCCTGCTAACCCTACCTAGCCCCTACTAACCTTACCCAGCCCTAGCTTACCTTACTTAGTCCCTGCTTACCCTACCTAGCCCTGGCCCCTGCTAACCCCACCTAGCCCTAGCCCCTGCTAACCATACCTAGCCCATGCTAACCCCACCTAGCCCTAGCTAACCCAACCTAGCCCCTGCTAACCCCACCTAGCCCCTGCTAACCCCACCTAGCCCATCTACACCAGCTACCCCTAGCACAGCTATATGTAGAGTTTTCATTAATCATTCAATATATAAGGTTGCCAGATTCCATTAACCTTTAAACTGTTTCTCCTCGTATGGGAGAACACGAGGTTTAGAGGCAGTACAAGTAATGTCTCGCCCTCATGTATGAAACCAGTCAACCAGACAAAGGCAGAGGCAAACAAGGGCACTTAAGAGTCAACTAAGGCCTCAACTGACAGCCCTCTGCGTGGAGCCCCTTATCTCATGTTCAAGTCAGGGCTGGTCTTCTGGTGACTTATTACCTCTCTGTCAGTGATAATAAAGTCTTTATCTTTCCAACTGTTCCTCGTTTTCCAACTGCTATTCCTTCACACAACCACTAGGGGGCAGGAGAGTGCAGAGCATCGGACTGCAGAGAACTCAGAGCAGCCAGGAAGACAGGAAGTCACGGTACACTACAGGAAGTGGATTGTGACGATGGCTCAGCCGTTATAAGCCAATATATATATATAGCATCAGCAGCAGACAACTGTCACCAGGACCAGTCAGAACAAGCGGCTTTGATGGAGAATGTAATGCGGAAATTATATTTTCGCATTCTGTTTCTATAACTGCCATTTGTTGTTTATGCCTTTTCGCTGACACCCTTGGGGTGGTCAAGGGTCAAAGGGTCCAACTGAGAAGTCACATGGTCCTGGTGACAGTTGTCTGCTGCTGATGCTATATATATATATTGGCTTATAACGGCTGAGCCATCGTCACAATCCACTTCCTGTAGTGTACCGTGACTTCCTGTCTTCCTGGCTGCTCTGAGTTCTCTGCAGTCCGATGCTCTGCACTCTCCTGTCCTCCTGGGGAAGGGACACACCTGGCCGGCCCCAGGTGTGTCCTCCTGGGGAAGGGACACACCTGGCCGGCCCCAGGTGTGTCCTCCTGGGGAAGGGACACACCTGGCCGGCCCCAGGTGTGTCCTCCTGGGGAAGGGACACACCTGGCGGGCCCCAGGTGTGTCCAAAGCTCCTCCTCACCTTCTCCTTTGATGCTGTGTGGCACGCCGATGACCGCCGCTTCTGGAACAGCGGGGTGCTCGTCCTGCACACACACACACATTTACACACACACACACACACACACACACACACACACACACACACACACACACACACACACACACACACACACACACGCACACACACATTAGTTTAGTGTGTGTTTGTGTATGTCTGTTTGTGGTTTAGTGCTCAAGCTAGCGTGAGTGTGAGTGTGCGTGCGTGTCCGACCAGGGCGTCCTCTATCTCCGCCGTGCCCAGCCGGTGTCCGCTGATGTTGATGACGTCGTCGGTGCGGCCGGTGATCTGGTAGAAGCCGTCCTCAGAGCGCCACGCCCCGTCCCCCGTGAAGTAGTGACCTGAGAGGTCAGAGGTCAGACACACGAACCATCTATCACAAGATACATATATGCAAATATATCTATAGATCTAGAAAGATATTTCATTAATGATTGTATCACCTACCCAGCTAGGTGGAGGACTGTGTCTCTAACCAGCTAGGTGGAGGACTGTGTCTCTAACCAGCTAGGTAGAGGACTGTGTCTCTAACCAGCTAGGTGGAGGACTGTGTCTCTAACCAGCTAGGTGGAGGACTGTGTCTCTAACCAGCTAGGTGGAGGACTGTGTCTCTAACGAGCTAGATAGAGGACTGTGTCTCTAACCAGGTCACCAGCTAGGTGGAGGACTGTGTCTCTAACCAGGTAACCAGCTAGCTGAGGACTGTGTCTCTAACCAGGTAACCAGCTAGGTGGAGGACTGTGTCTCTAACCAGGTAACCAGCTAGCTGAGGACTGTGTCTCTAACCAGGTAACCAGCTAGCTGAGGACTGTGTCTCTAACCAGCTAGGTGGAGGACTGTGTCTCTAACCAGCTAGGTGAGGACAGTGTCTCTAACCAGCTAGGTGGAGGACTGTGTCTCTAACCAGGTCACCAGCTAGGTGAGGACTGTGTCTCTAACCAGGTCACCAGCTAGGTGAGGACTGTGTCTCTAACCAGGTCACCAGCTAGGTGGAGGACCTGGTTACTTACCGGGGTAGGGTTTGAAGTAGGCGTCCAGGTATCTCTGGTGGTCTCCGTAGATGGTGCGGGCGAGGCCGGGCCACGCCTTCTTTATACACAGAGCACCTCGGACCCCAGGGCCCTGAAGACACTCCCCCTGGAGCCCACACACACACACACACACACACACACACACACACACACACACACACACACACACACACACACACACACACACACACACATAGTGATAGAGTGAGACAGATAATGTAATGGACACATCCCGTGTCTCTAACTGCCCTGTGTTGGTATGTGCCATTTCCTTGACCCCCTTGGGGAGGGTCAAGGGTCAAAGGCTCCGACTCAGAAGGCACGGCCATGTCTCCCTCTGTTACTCACATCAGGTAAGGTAACTTTATTTGTACCCCAGGGTTAGGGTTAAGGTGAGGGGTTGCCCGCCCCCAGTTTGGGCTACCAAACACCAGGCCCCGCCCCCAGTTGGGGCTAACCAACACCTGGCCCCGCCCCTAGGTGGTGCTACAAAAAAACAGGCCCCGCCCCCAGGTGGGTCTAAAAGACACCAGGCCCCGCCCCCAGGTGGGGCTAACAGACAGCAGGCCCTGCCCCCAGGCCCCAGGTGGTCTGCACCAGGTGTGTGCTGATGGGGGTGTCTGGGCAGCTGGGATCAGATCTGGACTCCTGGTTCCTCAATTCCTTCTCTTCACAAACTGCCACTCACCTGTTAGTTCATAGGAGGTGCAGGATCCTATGAAGCCTCCATTGTCCGTGTGTCTCCTCTCACCTTGTCACCTTGTCTCCTCTCAACTTGTCTCTTCTCCCCTTGTCTCCTGCCTTTTTGTCTCCTTGTATCCTGTCCCCTTGTCTCCTAGTCTCCTCTCACCTTGTCTCCTGTCTCCTAGTCTCCTCTCACCTTGTCTCCTCTCATCTTGTCTCCTGTCTTCTAGTCTCCTCTCTCCTAGTCTCCTCTCACCTTATCTCCTAGCAAGACGGGCTCCACTCCGTAGAACGGCCTCATGGCCATTGCCGGGACGATAGGGGCTCCGTCCTCTGCGGGATGGGGGGCGATACACACCCCTCCTGTCTCTGGAGGGGGGAGTGGGGGGAGGGTGGGAGGAGAGGAGGGAGAGAGAGAGAGAGAGAGAGAGAGAGAGAGAGAGAGAGAGGGAGAGGGAGAGGGGGAGAAAGAGAAGGGGGGGAAAGAAAATGTGTTAAATGTAAAAGGTTTGTAAAAGACACACACACACACACACACACACACACACACACACACACACACACACACACACACACACACACACACACACACACACACACACACACACACACACACAGAAAGACTGACAGACGGTCTCCTCATCAACATCCGGAGGGTCAGTGATATTTAGTGAACGGACCATCGGTTATGGGGGCGGTGTGCTGGGTCAAACCGCACTAAGGGGCCTATCTTGCATCCGGCCCAATTGACTTAATCAGTGGCGCATGTGTCGTTGCTAGTTTGCAACTGACACCGAGCGTTCTTTTCCCTCCTGCGCCACACGTCAGTAAATTAGGGAATGATCTTGCGCCCCAAGGGGCGGCTCGGCGAAAGGAGGAGGCGTGTTCTGGCGCAAACGTTCCCTGGTTCTATCTTGCAGTTTCAGAAACCACTTGCGCCACAAACCAGGAAATACCTGGTTTAAAGTCAGTGGCGCGTTGTTCAGATGCTATTTTAAGGGCGCATGCATAATGTTGCTTGTGCACCTCGCTCATACACTTTGCTCCTCTCATCTACCTAGCCACACATTCTTGGTACATTTTTTGGAAAAGAACAGCTGATACAGCGGTAATAATTTGTACTTTTAAATCAATGCGGGTTTATTAGGCCATAGGCGTAGCGGCCATATACATTGGGGGGTACAAGTCCCCCTCAATGTTCAGATACGCCCAAAATGTCCCCCCCAATAAATCGCTGGGAATAGGGATATAGCAATTCAATATTTCTATGGGTAGAACACTTATTTTTTCCCTGAATTACACTCCGTTCCTTTCATCTCTGCACAAAGTGCGCGCCGCACACCCTAAATAACTCAATCCGATTCCATCTACAGCTCTTACAGCCAATGAGAATATGGCTGTTCGGGCAAGCTAGCCAATGGGATAGATCCATGATTTGATTCGTCCCCGCACGTGCGGCTCGGTGACGGTGACTTGTCACTCGATTGCATTGGTCATCAACCGTCTTTTTTACATGACCACGGAATCAAAAACATCAACAACAGCAAATGATTGGCGTGTTACGATCGAAAACACAGGTAAGTTCTGAAGCTTTTGATAGTGTCTCTCAAATTTCGTGGGTTTTTGTCGCTTCTCTAGCGAGCAGCATCATTAGCTATGTGTTACCTACGTAATAAGCCAGCTAGATGACGTTGGCCCCGGCCCCATTCCGTAATTCCAACGCCTCATTATGCTGACATCTCAATGTTCCGAAATATTCCCCATTAGATCTAAATGCACGGGCAGTTTGGTTTTAAATGTGCTGGGGACAGAGATGCATTCGGAAGTGCATTTTCAGAAGTGCTGGGTACAATGAGGATGCACTCGTTTTTCTCTCTTTAGTGCAGTTAATGAAAGGTTCGGAAAGACGGCATACCCATGTAGCTAATACTTAGGAATAAAATGTGTACAAAATCTGCCTGGCACGTTTTATGAAGAAAACGTTTCCAAAAAGTATCGGACATATGACCCACTATGTTCTGCTCCATGTATCCAATGTTGACAACCTAACATGACATGGCTAAGCTACCAACATAAACAAGAAGAGCTAGGAAAGGAAATTAACTGCTTGTTCAAGTTCAGAAGGGGCAAACGTGTGGCTACACTACACACAGCACTACAAAAGTCGTCAAGAATGTATTTGTTGCTGCTTAGTGTGAGAGAGAGAACGAGGGAGACAGAGAGAGAGGCCTGATTCACAAATTAACAAATGCCAGAGACAGTAAAGGTGTTGGCAAGCTGTTACAAATATGCATTACCAACCTTTGCTGGTTTAAGTGAATTCACCATCCTCTTCAGGGTAACTAGGCTTGGAGGTGTGGAGAGCGAAAGAGAGGAGAAGAGCAAGGGATTGGTAGTAGGAGAAGGGATGTAAGGATGATAGTAGAATCTCGTGTTAGCCAGGCCTGTCTCAAAATTGGCTGTGTCGCACACACGCACTTGTGTATGTCACCACGGGTAAATCTTTCGAATGCACTGTAGGCCTACGAAGTGCACACCCATTCACAGCACTCCATTTTAGGAACTATCAATGTTGTACATTGTAACAACAAGCCTGCGTTAAGTTTTAACTTGTCTCTCATGATGTAAGTGCTGCTTGTGTTATTTCAGTCGTTATGAGCAAGAGGAAGCAATAGGGTTGCAGAGACCTTCGGCAATGTTTTGCCTCAAAAAAAAAGAAGAAGAAAAGAAAAAGAAGCAAAGTAAGTAAAGAGGGGCGAGAAAATGAGAAGTGTTAACCTATCAGTTGTAGCATTACAGTACAGAAGAGTTAATAGAATTATTATCATTCAGATCAAAAGTGGTTTGTTGACTATCTGAGAAAGGAACAGTACTTGTTATCTGATAATATTTCTTCCCTGTGGCATGTTCACTTTGGTGTGTTCAGAATAAAGAGAGTGAAGCACAGAGAGAGCAAGAAAGTTTGGAGGATGAAAGCAGTGTGTGTCAATCTGGTAGTGACATAGAGGTGAGTAGCCTAAGAGAGGAGTTCTGGAAACTAGTAGAGCCTTGGCTTTTCCTATGTTCAATGCAATTTGTAAGTTACTTTGGATAAAAGTGTCTGCACAATTATTGTCAAAGAGTAAATGTTAATGGTTTAAACCGAATTGTGACATTAGAGCAGAATCCTGTTGGCAGTGGCACTGATGTCTATAGTGTGTTTCAGTTGTCTACTGGTAAATAGTTTGCTGATATCTGTGATATTATTCCTTCCATGTTTCCTCTGTTGTGTTCAGAGTAGAGCTAGTGAGCCAGTCTCTTTGTTTGTCAATCTAGTGGTGGCATAGAGGTGAGTCGCCTAAGAGAGGAGTAAATATGAAAGGTTAAGACCGAATAATGACATTGAAGCAGAATCCTGTTAGCACACATGTATATAGTGTAGGGTTGTCAAAAAAATGTATACTCAAATACTAATCGATTAAAATTAAAAAAAATAATATCTGATTAGATACTTATGTGCAACAGTATCGATACTAAAATCGCTGTCTTCATCATCTTCATCTCTTTTTTTTTTCTCTCCTCCTTCAACACAATTTTACACAGCAGCGTTGCAGTTGCTAATATAGCAATATAATAATTATTAAGTCAAGTCTCATTCAAAGTTACAAAAAATTGTATAATGCATGTATTCATAGATTAATCCATAACTAATCAGAAAACATTTAGGTTATGTCCTTGACATGTCTAATTCTTTAACATTGCATCATTCATTACGGCTAATGGTTTCACCATGAGATTAGCACAGTGCGCTCTCTCATGAAACTCATCTATGTAGGCCTACTTATTAAACAAGTGGTTGAAAATATCAGAAAATCTATGTTTTCTGAGGGGTAACAAAAGTTTTGGGGTGACTTCTATTTAGGTCCATGAGATAGATGCACCTGGGTGTGTTTTACTCAACATTGGCAAATGTGATGGTTATGCAATAAAAAATGTAATGGAAGTAAGAACTGGCTGGATTTTGTGTCCTTGTTGTGGTGGTGCAGGTGTTTGTTTATGTGTGTTTTGTAAAAAAGACAAAACATCAATGAATTAATGTGGAAAAAAAAGAACTGACTGGATTGGTTGAAATATTGAGGAGCACAAAATGTTATATTTAATTAAAAAAGTAAAGGAAAACAGAGCTATGAAGTATATGTGTGTCAACCTTTTCCTAATTTCAGGTCTTCCACACTCCCAGACTGCTTGGTCACATCCAGTATTAAAGTGTTTTAAACATTCATCCCTTGAAAGGTCTTCAAAATTAGGTGCTAGGTATTGAGATTTTGCTCTCAGAGTGCACCAGATTAATGCATGTTCAAAATCTTTGCCTGGGGGGGGCCGGACCCCGCCCCCAGGCATTTGTCCCCCCCAATGTTGAAACCATGGCTACACCTCTGAATTAGGCTACTTCAGACCAACCCTTTTTTGATATGCGCCGGGCGCAAGAGTAATTTTTCGCGCCGGTAAACTGATCCATCGCCGTAGAACCGCCCACAAAGCCGTAGAACCGCCCACAAAGCTACTTGCGCTTGGCGCTTCTCACTTGCGTTTCAGACCGTTAAGATAGGGCCCTAACACTTTAACACTTAAACAATCTTAACACTAACACTTTAAAGGCCCACTATGCAACTTTTTTAGCCAAAATTACATTAAGTATGCAGGTTGAGAGTTATGCTGATGGTTCTGCATCCATTTCTGGGTCGATTGGTGGGTGTGTCATTTACCCATGTCGCCTCTCCAGTGAAAAAGCGCATATGCAACTTGATCTGTTCGGACCGACACAATCCGGATGTGACGCAGCGGAAGTATCCTCGAAAATGTAGTCAGATTGTAGTTTCGAAAATGCTTTACGGCACAGACACACACCCAAACATGGCACCGGCTAGATATAAACAGCCAGTTGCGAGGCAATTGTTGCATTCATCATGGATCAATCGACTAATGGTACGGCCACACCAACCGCGTTACTCGCGTTGGATAACGCGAGTAACGCGCCTAACCTGACGCTTGATCATTGTGTGTCACAAAAATGGTTCAACGCGCCTGTGGCTGCGCTAGAGTCCGAGGTAGGAAACCCAAACGCCGCCGTGTTTGGGTGCATGATAGAGTTTAGATCGGGTTAGATTAAATAATCTCGGATATAAATAACGATCTCATCTCATCGTCATCCGTTTATCCGGGGTCGGGTCGCGGGGGGAGCAGCTCAAGCAGGGGGCTCCAGACTTCCCTTTCCCGGGCCACATTGACCAGCTCTGACGGGGGGATCCCGGGGCGTTCCCAGGCCAGTGTTGAGATATAACCTCTCCACCTAGTCCTGGGTCTTCCCCGAGGTCTCCTCCCCAATGGACGTGCCTGAAACACCTCCAAAGGGAGGCGCCCAGTGGGCATCCTTGCCAGATGCCCGAACCACCTCAGCTGACTCCTTTCTAAGTAAAGGAGCAGCGGCTCTAATCCGAGTTCCTCACGGATGACTGAGCTTCTCACCCTATCCCGCGACGCCAGCCACCCTTCTGAGAAAACTCATCTCGGCCGCTTTTACCCGCGATCTCGTCCTTTCGGTCATCACCCAACCCTCATGACCATAGGTGAGGATAGGAACGATGATCGACCGGTAGATCGAGAGCTTTGCCTTGCGGCTCAGCTCTCTTTTCGTAACAACGGTGCGGTAAAGCGAACGCAATACCGCCCCCGCTGCTCTGATTCTCCGGCCAATCTCACGCTCCATAGTACCCTCACTCGCGAACAAGACCCCGAGGTACTTGAACTCCTTCACTTGGGCTAAGGACTCATACATAACGATAATCGGGTTAAATAACTTCACATGGTGTGTCTGGTGTGTTTCCAGCATTCGTAGCGTTGATCAGGAGAGAAATAGTCCGCCAAGACGTTGAGGTTGCTTAGCAACCAGAGACTCTGGCCATGCAAGTGAACGGAGCGTTCACTCTTCGTCATAACTATCAAACCGAACATCCTTCACATTCACCGAGCGAACATTATGAAAGTAAAATGCACATTTCTCGCTAAAAATGTTTCCATAAACGCATTTAATGGCGTAACTATGTTACTATTTCCACCCAGAATAAAGAAAGATGTCGGCCGTATGCTTCTGTGCAAGGGTCACTACAGTAACGAATTGCTTTACGGCACAGACCCCCAAACACGGAACCGGCTCGATATAAACACAAGTAACTAATGCCGCTTTTCCACTGCATGGTACCAGCTCGACACGACTCGACTCAGCTCGCCTTTTTTGCGTTTCCACCGCGAAAACATGGTATCTGGTACCTGAAGTGGCTGCTTTTTCTAGTACCGCCTCGCTCTAGGTTCCAAGCGGCTGAGCCGATGCTAAAAGGTGACGTCGGCAGACGGCCGGCCACTGATTGGCCAGAGAGTGTGACGAAGTCACGAGAGCGACATGGCAACCATGCTGGTAACAGCCATAGCAGCGCCGCAGCCAACATATTCCACTTCTTCAACATGCCAGCTAATAATACGAACACGAATACCATCGCATCGATGTTCTCCATTGTTGTTATGTGGGTTCTGTCCATGTGTGGGTTACGTAGGTGTTGTTTGCGTCGCATACAAAAATACGTCACGGCCCTTTCGCGCAGCCGACCCCGCCCACGTCCCGGAGGTACTATTTGCGGTGGAAAAGGACCCGCGCTGCTACCGTGTCGAGTCGTGTCGTGTCGAGTCGAGCTACATGTGCGGTGGAAAAGCGGCATAAGGGATTGTTATATTCATCATAGATAAGCCGACTAAAAAGAGACAGAGAAACCCAATGTCGGAGGAACAGAAGAAGAGAAAAGGGAGACTGACCGACAGAGAGGCCAGACACGAGTAAACGTTGGGCAAGCTTTTCAGGAATAGCGTGAACTGAAAGAAAAAGAAGACTGCAAATCAGACGCCGACTCGGCCGTGTTGCTTTTGAAATTGAAAGTACCCTTGGGTGAACTTTGTCTTCGTGGTATTCTTGATTCTGATAGTCTCTGTACAAATGTGTTTGCTCAACCATTTAGTTGTGAGCCCTGTAAAAATTGTTTTCTCGACCGTTTTGTTGTGAGCCCTGTATGTTTCTAGCTTGCTTGCAACCATATATAAACACCTTTGTTTCCATGGGTGTTTTGCTGTTCGTCTGTCCCCCAGATACAGACTGAATCCCCGAATCCAGGTTCTTGTTTATTTCGATTATTATGTTGGCCAAACCTCTTACACTGATTGTTCTGTTCAACCTAAGATAAAACAATTATAACCTAGGGTATAAATTCTCCCGGTGAACTATAAAAAAGGATGGATTTATGTTTATTGCATTTATTGCAATGCAAATACACCCTTTTAAAAATGTATAACCTTGCCTACACTTTATGAAGATGTACTTCGGACATGGCTCCACGCATTCGCCGGCTTCTTTGAAAACAAATGCACATGGCTCGCGTAGAAGTGCATGGGGAAGGGACGTCAACGAGTTGTTACGACAGTGTTGTGAAATATCTACTACGAAGCTGTAGGGGGCGCTGTGTAGAGTAATGTGCGTGCCAAAACCAAGAAAACAGCGAAGATATTCCCGAAGTTGCATAGTGGGCCTTTAACACTTTATCACTTTAACACCAGAGCTCCAGAGGGACAAGGTCTGAAAGATAACAACTTTATTATCACTTCAGAACAGAAGTAATAGCAAAACCTGTGTTGGTTTGACAAACACAGACCAGGCTTCAGGTTCTAATCCCCCACGGTATGGCTCCGCCCACTGACCAATCACAGGCTTCAGGTGCTATTCCCCCACAGTATGGCTCCGCCCACTGACCAATCACAGGCTTCAGGTTCTATTCCCCCATGGTATGGCTCCCCCCTGACCAATCACAGGCTTCAGGTTCTATTCCCCCACGGTGTGGCTCCCCATACATGCACTGACCAATAACAGCCCTGGCATAGAGCCAGGTGTTCAGAGGTTTATGGTTTATGGCTTTAGGGGACCGTTTACAGTCAGCTCAGTCACCACATGCTGTGAATGAGTGACAGGTGGATGAGTGACAGTTGAATGAGTGACAGGTGAATGAGTGACAGGTGAATGAGTGACAGGTGATGTCCCTCAGGATGTAATGAGTGAGACCGTACCTTAGTGGGACCGTACCTTAGTGAGAGCGTACTTAATGGTGCGTTTCCACCGGCGGGTGCGTGTCGGTTCGGCATGAATAGGTGCGGAACGGTTTGCGATTCCACCGCCAAAAGTGGGCGGGGTCCGGACTTATGGTGCGTTTGAGTATTTTCTGCGAACCGACTCGGATTTCGGATCTGACGCCACGCCCACACTTCAAGCGTTTTATTATTTCACTCGGTTGTTGGAGGAAAACATGGACGCCACCCGGAAAGCTGTTGTCGCGGTAGCTTTGGCAGAGTACCGGGCGCTCAAAAATAAGTAGGCTATAGGCCATAGACAGAGATACGGACGCAGTAAGGTATTGCAGTCATACGAGTGATTGAAATTGCAATTCAAACCACCAAAGTGGTCCAAGCACAATGAAAACAGTTCATGCTTCAAGTCACACTGGGCACAGCCATCTTGAATTCTGTCTCGGAATTTTGCTCGGTCACCACTGAGTTCAACCGAGATTGCGAGTTCGCCGTCCGAGGAAAAGGGGCGTTTTCGTGCGTGTCGCTAGGCAACATCCTCGGACCTCCGAGACGGATGGATAATAAAACGCAGCATTAGCCTTGATAAGCCGCACATATCTCTCAGTACTCCTCCGTTGGGGTAGAAAGCGGTCTGAACAGGTGCCAACAAGTTCGAGCTACACAGTTGACAGAATAGTCACTTTTGTGCGACAGGGGGATAATATCAAACCAACACAGTTCCCGCAAGGTATTTCTGGACCACTGTGAAAGCTTCGTTTATTGAAGAAAATGTCGCGCAAAAGTTTGCCGTCTTTCTTGGACCTCCTACATTGTTGCTCTTTGTTCATTGTGTTGCGTTCTTATTTTTCCTTGGATTTATTAGCAGGCTACACTGTGTCGGCCTGCTATGAGGTCACAATGCTTACGTAGGCTATCGCCATCCGGCTTAAACCCCGCCCTACCTTAAGGGTACTGTCGGCCGTGGAAACGCGAGTCGTAACTGAGCTGGGCCAAACCGCACCTTCACTACCGGACCTCATCGTACTGGGCCTAGCCACGCGCCATTAGTGAGACTGTAGTGAGAACTCGGCGTAGATAGACTGTATCTTAGTGAGACCGTACCTGTATTGAGACTGTACCTGTAATGGGACTCACCTGTCTGCCACCAGGTGTCCACCAGGGGGCAGCGGCCGTCCCCCACCACGCGGTGGAACCACTCCCACGCCTCGTGGTTTATCGGCTCGCCCACTGCAGACAGGAAGTCAGGGGACAGTACATCAGGGGGACAGGAAGTCAGGGAGATGAGGCAGGAAGTAAGAGAGAGTGTAAGAGTGTAAATTAATAGTAATTGAAAGTAAATTGTAGAGAAATCAACTCGCTGAAGACAATAACAGGATATCAGAGCTTATAGGAGGAATATGGGTCAACATTTCGGAACCGCGCCCCCATTGTCTTGGCTGCCAATAGGGCCGCAGTCCCGCCCCCATTTGCGGAGCAACAAAAGTTTTCATTCAGCAGAACTGGGCCAGCGCATAGCTGATCGTTACCAGGGCGACGGGAGGAATCCGTTAGATGGAGTGGGGGGCCGGTGGGAGGGGGACGGGGGCAGGGGGGGCTAGGACAGAGACTCTGGGGTCTAGCTGTGGAACTGAAAAGGTCCTCCAGCGGGAAGGGGACCTGGACACACGCTGACCTCTGACCTCTGTGACACGCTGGAGACACGCTGACCTCTGAGACACGCTGACCCCTGAGACACGCGGACCTCTGACCTCTAGCACACGCTGACCTCTGACCCCTGAGACATTCTGATCTCTGAGACACACTGACCTCTGACCTCTGAGGCACGCTGACCTCTGACCTCTGAGGCTGACTCAGTGACTCACACGAGGGGCTGAGAGGTTCAAACACACGATGAGTTGGTTCCCTGTGGACTCTTGACTCTTTTTGTTTCCTACCAGTTCTAGTGGTAGGAAGACTACTCTCCTCCTGCCCTCGCTCGCTTCCTCTCATCCTCTCTCGTCTTCTGTTTCCTCAGTATTGTGTGACGTTTTTTTGCATATTTTGTGTATGGGTGTGTTTGTGTGCTGACATGATCCCAGTCTGTGTGTGTGTGTGTGTGTACCTGATCCTAGTGTTTGACCCAAGCAGAGCGAGAGGAGAATGCGCCTCTGCTAGAGTACAGAACACAAACACACAAAGAGGGTTTGTTTCTTTGTGTGTGTGTGTGTGTGTGTACGTGTGTGCGTGCATGTGTGTGTGTGTGTGTGTGTGCTTGCGTGTGTGCGTGCGTGTGTGTGTGTACCTGTTCCCAGTGTGTGTGCGTGTGTGTGTGTGTGCGTGCGTGCGTGTCTGTGTGTGTACCTGTTCCCAGTGTGTGTGTGTGTGTGTGTGTGTGTGTGTGTGTGTGTGTGTGTACCTGATCCCAGTGTGCGTAGTGAGGACCGGTCATAGCGGGTCACCCAGCTCTCGTCGTACTTCAGCAGGAGGCGCAGCGCGGTGGGGGCGCCGTAGAACTGGTTTATCCCCAGTCGCTCCACCACCTCCCAGTACCGGCCTGGACACACACACACACACAAACACACGTTTTAGCGTGTGTTAGCATATATTAGCATGTGAAAGCATGTGTTAGCATGTGTTAACGTGCTCTATCGTGTGTTACTGTGTGTAGCATGTGTTAGCTAGGTAGCGGATATTAGCATGTGTTAGTGTGTTCTCTAGCCTGTGTAAGCATGCTCTGGTGTGTGCTAGAGTGCTCTAGCGTGTGTTAGCGTGCTCTAGTATGTGTTAGTGTGTTCTAGCATGTGTTAGCGTGCTCTAGCGTGTGTTAGAGTGCTCTAGTATGTTCTAGCATGTGTTAGCATGCTCTAGCATGTGTTAGCGTGCTCTAGTGTGTGTTAGCGTTTGTTAACATGCTCTAGCCTGTAGCAAGTTTGAGCAAAAGATGTTCTGCAGAAGGGGATAATACAATTGCCTTTTGACGTTGCTCGGTTGGTGGATCTTGTACCACTTTGTAGTCTTGTTAGAGTGTGTTAATGTGTGTTAGCATGTAGCGTGGTCTCCTACCCGGGTCGGGGTAGGTGGGCGTGCTCTCGAACAGCACGCTGGTGGCCCCGTTGCAGAGCGGGCCGTACACCACGTAGGAGTGGCCCGTGATCCAGCCGATGTCCGCCATGCAGCCGAACACATCACCAGGACGGTACCCAAACACACACTGGGACACACACACACACAGGGATCAGGACACACACACACACACACAAATATACAGGGATCAGGACAGGGATGTGTGTGTGTGTTTGTGAGAGTGTGTGTGTGTGTGGGTGTGTGTGTGTGTTTGTGAGAGTATGTGTGTGTGTGTGGGTGTGTGTGTGTGTGTTCGTGCTGGGGTTTGGTGGAGGGGTAGACGGTTTGATTTCCTGTGGAACCACCTGCTCTTGCCATGATAAACACCTGATTAAAGGAGTTCAACCGCCAACAGACAGCGTGCTCTCTCTCTCTCTCTCTCTCTCTCTCTCTCTCTCTCTCTCTCTCTCTCTCTCTCTCTCTCCCCCACCTCTCTCTCTCTCTCTCTCTCTCTCTCTCTCTCTCTCTCTCTCTCTCCCTCTCTCTCTCTCTCTCTCTGGTTCGTTATCTATAAGCTTATAATCAGCTTTGGAAATTAGCAACAAAATTATGTTTTTATTGAATTATTATCACCAACATCATGTCAGCTTTGGGATTTACAGTCAAATCCCAAAAATAAACACACACACACATACACACACACACACACACACACACACACACACACACACACACACACACACACACACACATACACGTGGATAAAGAGATGTTTGTGCTGAGGTTTAGCTAGAATAACACGCAGGGGCCCTAAAAGACCCTGTCTCCTAAATGATGTCTCCTGTCTCCTCAGTGATGTCTCCTGTCTCCTCAGTGATGTATCCTGTCTCCTCAGTGATGTCTCCTGTCTCCTCAGTGATGTCTCCTGTCTCCTGATTAATGTCCCCTGTCTACTCAGTGATGTCTCCTGTCTCCTGAGTAATGTCTCCTGTCTCCTGAGTAATGTCTCCTGTCTACTCAGTGATGTCTCCTGTCTCCTGAGTCTTGTCTTCTGTCTCCTCAGAGATGGCTCCTGTCTCCTCAGTGATGTCTCCTGTCTCCTGAGTAATGTCCCCTGTCTACTCAGTGATGTCTCCTGAGTAATGTCTCCTGTCTCCTCAGTGATGTCTCCTGTCTCCTCAGTGATGTCTCCTGTCTACTCAGTGATGTCTCCTGTCTCCTGAGTCTTGTCTTCTGTCTCCTGTCTCCTCAGAGATGGCTCCTGTCTCCTCACTGATGTCTCCTGTCTCCTGAGTAATGTCTCCTGTCTACTCAGTGATGTCTCCTGTCTCCTCAGTGATGTCTCCTGTCCCCTCACTAAGGAGCAAAGCTCTTGTCTCCATTCTGGGGTTGTTGTTAGACACTGTGCGGGTGAGCGAGGCGTCCAGGTGTTTATGACATCAGGTCTATCGCTCCACTCAGAAGGCGGCGGCAGGCTCTGATGGTTAATGCCACACCTCATAAATCAATGGTTAGGGAGGGTTAATGATTCTTATTAATATTCTGTGAAGTGTTGTGAGCTGGTGCCAGAAGTGTTTGACCACAGAAACACAAGGACCTCAGAGATGAAGAGAGAGGAACGCCTCTTCACCTTTGTCCCTCCAAACGCTAAACTAAACAAACTAAGATAAGCTAACGTGAGCTAGGCTGTGATGAACCCAGCTTAACTAAAACAGCCTGGCTATGGTGAAGCAACCTCAGCTAGCAGGCTCGGCTAGCAGGCTCGGCTAGCGTGCTCGGCTAGCGTGCTCGGCTAGCGGGCTCGGCTAGCGTGCTCGGCTAGCGGGCTCGGCTAGCGGGCTGAGCTGGCGGCGCGGCGGTGTACCTGGTGTGTGAGCGCGGCGTACAGCAGGTAGCCGGCCTGCGTGTGCACGATGCCCTTGGGCTTCCCCGTGCTGCCCGACGTGTAGAGCATGAAGAGGGGGTCCTCGCTGTCCATCGGCTCGGGTGGGCAGTCCGCCGACTCACGGCCCATCGCCTGGTATCCACACCAAAAAACTTTGGTTAACAATGACATCTACACTGTTACCATGGTTACCTGGTTAACCATTAAACCATCAAAGTAAGCTCACCTCCTCCAATGGGACGTCCAGGTCCCCCTTCGGGGCGGGGCTACTGGTGCGCTGGGCCACAAAGACGTGCTTGACCGACGAACAAGTCCTGACGGCCGCGTCCACCGTGGTCTTGAGGTCGATGGCCCGCCCCCCACGGACCGCCTGGTTACAGGTCACCACCACCTTACACTGGGCTGAGGACGGAGTTAACTACGTCATCACCACCTTACACAGGGCTGAGGACAGTAAAACTACGTCAGCACCACCTTACAATGGGCTGAGGACGGAGCTAACTAAGTCAGCACCACCTTACACTGGGCTGAGGACAGTAAAACTACGTCAGCACCACCTTACACTAGGCTGAGGACGGAGTTAACTACGTCACCACCACCTTGCACTAGGCTGAGGACTGAGTTTAACTACATCACCAACACCTTACACTGGGCTGAAGAAGGAGTAAACTACGTCACCACCACCTTACACTGGACTGAGGACAGAGTTAATTATGTCACCAACACCTTACACGGGGCTGAGGACGGAGCTCACTACGTCACAATCACCTCACACTTGGCTGAAGACGGAGTTAACGTCAGCACCACCACTGAGGACAGAGTTAATCTACGTCAGCACCACCTTACACTGGGCTGGGGACAGGAAATCAAAAAAGAAATAACAGAGTCCTGCTGGTGAGCTGAATTGTTCCCAGTGCAGGGCCTTTGTTCCCACTTCCTCGTTTCGGACTCATTGTTATCTCCATGGAAACAGAGCCCATGTTTGTGTGTAAACAGGTGAACGTCGGTCAGGCGTCATGTGACTTCTGCCAATCTGACCTTGAGGTGTTGTGGTTGGAGCCAGAGAGGGACATGAATAATTTCTTAACGTCTTACCAGCGATGTTGTGTGACGTCACTTCAGTTGGTGTTTGAAGCGAGATCCAAAACAAACAGAGCCAGCTCGCCCCTTCCGGCGCAGCCTAGGCATCGGATTTAAAATCTTTTAGTTATTTTAGTTCTTTCCATCTTTCCATAGCCTTCCCAAAACGTATTCTTGTCTTGGAAAATACATGTTGATAGTCCCTCACCCTCCTGCACTTCGCGTGCACGAGTGCAAAACCTCACAACACCCACCCCTTGTCGGTGGTTGGTTGGAATACTATTTATTTTGGTTTTGAGTGGTTGGGAGTACCATCTGTTTTTGTGTACGATCTCGGAGCATAGGCTGCCTACAGAGACACGTTTTTTTGAGGGCCTGCTTATGGGGCGGGCAGCTAGCGGATCGTGAGGAAAGATAAGATGAATGTGATAATTTACGTTTCAACCTAGCATCGCTGATACAACCTTTGAACGTACAGATTAGGGTTAGCTTTCTTCTGAGCATTCTGAAGCTTTATTGACAAACACTCCTTTCATGATCCCCTCCGACTGGGTCCCTATCTGGGGGGGGGGGGGGGGGGGGGGGGGGGGGGGGTCTTTAGCTTCCACAAGAGGCTCAAGACTCACTTGTTCAAAGTTCACCTAGACTTTGTATAGCCTGCCCCCTTACTTCCCCCATACCCCCACACCCCTCTTACGCTCTTATTGTGTGTTATGTACGTCCTGGTACATAGAAACAGTGCTTAGCTATCTTGGTTCTATGAACGTCCTTACTGTACCGACAGAAATATATCGTACTTTCTCTTTCCTCTGACGAATGTACTTATTGTAAGTCGCTCTGGATAAAAACGCTCTCAATGTAAACTGTCCCGACTCTTTTGGGTCCCGGCCCTCCAGGTGAGGACCCTGCTGTGGGGGGGGGCTGCGTTCTCACCGTCCTGGATGCGGCCCGCCAGCGCCTCGGAGCTGAAGCCGGCGAATACCACGGTGTGGACCGCCCCGATGCGGGCGCACGCCAACATGGCCGCCACCGCCAGTGGGGAGACGGGCATGTAGATGGCCACCCGGTCGCCCTTCAGGACCCCATGGCTCCTCAGCGCGTTGGCCAATCGGCAGGTGGATTCAAGCAGCTCCCTGGAGGCGGAGGGGAGGAGTCAGAACCACACTCTGACAGAGAGGGGAGGAGTCAGCACCGCACTCTGACAGAGAGGGGAGGAGTCATCACCCCTATCTGACAGAGAGGGGAGGAGTCAGCACCGCACTCTGACAGAGAGGGGAGGAGTCATCACCCCTCTCTGACAGAGAGAGGAGGAGTCAGCACCGCCCTCAGATAGGCCTTTCACACCAAAAAGAACCAAGGGCCAGTTCCGGGCTGGTGCTAGGGCCAGTTCAAAACTGGTTCCAGCCTTATCCCAGTTATGAACCAGTTGGTTTCACACCGGACAGAGCCAGCCATGGAGCCGGCGAGAGCAACGTCATCACGTCACTGCAAACGGCTGCAGCAGCTCGAAGAGCCTTTATCCGGGTTGCTCCCTCTAACTTGTTCTGGACCTCGGAAGAAGACAAGAATCCAAGGAGACAGTTTGTCTCCCCCACGGTCCACTGCGTTTTCGTCTTCACGTCCATTGTTTATTTCGGTGTGCCTGTCTTCGTTGGTCTTCCTGTTTATGAAGGTAAGGATAACCCCGCCCCCTGCCCCTGGCGTAAAGGCAGTTCTCGTTCTAGCCCAGCTCAATCCTGGGGTTGGAGTTGAACCGTTTTTTACAGGCTGGAGCAAGTTCTCGTTGTGAAACCAAAACACTGGCTCTAGCTCCGAACTAGCCCGGAACGGGCTCCGACTTTGCGGCGTGAAAGGCCTAATGGCGATTCCACTGCAGGGTGCGGTATGGTTCGGTACGCAAAGGTGCGGTATGTATTGCGTTTCCACCGCCAAAAGTGGGCGTGACCCGGACTGAGCTGTACTCGTTTTTCCCTCGTCTTCAGTACTCCTCCGTTGGGGTACTGAGACGCCTGAAAGGGTGCCGGAAAAATTCGAGCTACACACCCCCTCTGTTGATTGCTCGAAAGGAAGGTCACTTCCGGGCGACGTGGGGATAAAAACAAACAAACAATAGGCTCCTTGATTAACTGCCATATGAAAAGCATAAAGGCCAGGAACTGTTGCTGGAAGACTTCCATGGTAGCTCTTGGTTTAATGTGTCGCGTTCAACTTTTCGATTGTTTTTATTGAGCCGGCTACACTGTGTCGCGCTGCTATGATGTCACGGTGTTTACGTAGCTGCTGCGGCAATCGACATCCGGCCTGCCATAAAGGGTACTGTCGGCGGTGGAAACGCAACCTCGGAACTGAGCTGGGCTATACCGCCCCCCCTCCCTACCGGACTGAGGCGAACCGAACCGTACCGCACCCTGCAGTGGAAACGCGGCATAAGAGAGGGAGCAGTACTAGATGTTATTAAGCTGCTCTATTAAAGAGCAGTACTAGATGTTATTAAGCTGCTCTATTAAAGAGCAGTACTAGATGTTATTAAGCTGCTCTATTAAAGAGCAGTACTAGATGTTATTAAGCTGCTCTATTAAAGAGCAGTACTAGATGTTATTAAGCTGCTCTATTAAAGAGCAGTACTAGATGTTATACTAAAGCCCCCCCAGCAGTGTGAGCAGCAGCCCCTGGGGTCTGGGGAGTACGTCTGCAGCTGTTTCCTGAGGGGAGAATGTAAACGATGTGAAGCTCCAGAACTTTCCGCACATTCCTGCTGCGTTCAGAGGATGAGTGGAAAACCAGACAGCCGGTAGCTCCTTGGCTACCACCAGAGGCATGGACCACTGATACTGTCTCGTTCGATGAAAATCCTTAGGACCAATCCCACCCCTCCCCCCTCCCCCTCCCCCCTCCCCCCTTGTTTTTGTGCGTGCATGTGAGGGATAGGGCTGTCTCAATTCTCATTTGGGTTAAGGGCTAGGGCCAAGACGTAGGGCTACGTAGCCCCTTGAAATGAAGCTTCCGAAGGACCACACTTGAAAACAGAGTACTTTGAGGAAATGCCCGCCGGCAAATTTGGCAGCAGTCATGAATCCTTACTCGTAGTTGTTATTATTAACTCACAGACTCATGCTGTGAAGATGACCTCTGTTGACGTAGCAGTCCGCTAGTGTCAAGCGATGATGACGTGACGGTTATGGAGGGTTGTCTCATTTCTCTCATTACTAACGTTCTTATCCCCTCTGTATTTAGGGGCAAGGGGAAGACTCAGACAAGGTGCAGGGGGAAGGGGTGGAAATGGTTTTGGCTCTTTACTGTACCCACAGTGATATATTGTTGTTTTTCTTTCTCTGACAAATGTACTTATTGTAGGTGGCCTTGAATAAAAGCGTCTGCACAGAGACAGAGACAGAAGTCTTGGAGCTGACAGCTGGGTGGTGTGGTGGAGGTGGAGACACTAGTGAGAGGTCAGAAGGTCAGGGTTATGCGACATGCGTCTGTTAACTGGGGGGCGGTTGCTGGTCATTCTGCAGACGCATGGTGAGTTTGGAGCGGTTCTAATAATAAATAATAGTATAAACTAATATATACTTATATATAATAGTATATAATAATTTACAATAACATATAATATTATATAATAATGTATCATTCATAATATATAATAGTATAATCATGGATCATGTTACAGTCCTACCTGTATTTAACTTACACCTTTAATAATACAATTAAACAATAACATGATAATAATATAGGAATAATAATTTAATACCAAATAAGGGTCATGTTAGGATCCTACCTTTGGTTATAATATAACATATAATACTATATAAGCGGTTGTGTTTAGTACTGTAGATTATAATATAATACTATAAAGGGGTTGTGTTACAGGTTATAATAATATGTAACACTATATAAGGGATCGTGTTACCTATAGGTTATAATATAATATATATAGCCATATAAAGGTCGTGTTACCTATAGGTCACCTTCACCTCGGTTCCAGGTTCATCTCGCTCCCAGATCAGAGCGACTCGCTCTGGATGAGTCTGCGCGTGCACGTCCAGGCAGTTCACTGTCTCATACACACATGCACGCGCACACGCATACAGACACGCACATGTAACGCACTCACGCGCGCGCACACGCACGCGCACGCGCACACACACACACACACACACACACACACACACACACACACACACACACAGGTTGAGATAGTTAGATTCAGTCTGTGACCATGATGCGGATGTTGCCTCGGAATGCGCGCGGGGTAACAACACGTTTCAGCTTGGTGTCTGAGAGTAGGGAAGTTCGGAACTGTTGTTTATCTATCTGGTCTATCTATCGAATCTAATGCATGCCTTCAGCGGGGTCACTAGAGCAAAACCTTTGGATGGTTCAACGACCAGCCATGCCTACCGGACACGTTGAGCCGTCCTCCCAGGAACCATCGCACCTGACCCTTGTCGAGGTCGCAGTCCTGGACACGTTCGAAGGGCTTCGTCCAGCTCAGCCTTTCCTGTGCGATGGAGCCCCAGAAAGTGTCCGGGTCTTCCCGGGACATCTGCTGCAGCTCCGGGTAGGAGAGCCCCGCGAGCCGAGCGCTCAAGGTCGGCGTGAAGCACTCGCTATCCCCGTGGCGGGGCGCGCTGCTGCAGATCGCCCTCCCGCCACCCCTCAGCGGCAACCAGACCGGGGCGGGGAGCCTCAATCGGAGCACGGAGCCTCTCCTGAGGACCGCAGCCATGGTCGAGCACCGCCGACCCCCTGGTGTCCCGTCGTCTGGTCGGCCAGATGGACGTCGCTCTAGACGACGATGGGGACGATGGGTGCCTGGCTGTACGAGCTGGTGGAGCCTGGAGGAATTGAAGGAGAGGTTGGAGCGCTCTGTTGTGTCATCAGACGCCTCAGGGTGCGGGTGTGCGTGCGTATGAGTGTGTGTTTGTGTGTGTGTGTGTGCGGGGTCGGTGAGCACAAAGGCCTACAGAGTTACAGCCAGGGACCAGGAATATCAGTTAAACACCATCTAGTAGGCTACCCAAAGAGGACCGAGAACACCGCTACTAGAAGGTCACACTGTGAGCGACAGCCCTACTCTATCTGTAGAAAGAGTCTGATAAAGAAAGTTGAAAGTAGTCGTGGAGGTTGTAATGGCCTGGGTCAGGTCTGCAGCGCCCCCGTGTGGATCAGAGGGGAAGTCAGGTTTATATGAAAGAGGAATTGTCTCCGGAATGGGGTTACTCGCCTGTAGAAAGACATTATTGACAATTTTATGATAAAATCGTCTCATGATATAAACGGTATGCGCGGGTTTACTGAATACAATTCAAATGAGTCATTAAACCTTATTACGCTAATTAGGCCTGGAAATAACAAAACGGTTTAAATATATTTTATGTCAGAGAATGTCAGGACTACTTGATCAAGCAATATATTGACGTAATGGGATAATGCTGCCGACTAGGGGCGTGAGTGGAGTACTGTAAAAATAATGCAAAAAAATAATCCAAAAAATTAAATCTTTATCTCCCAACCGGATTAGCGCTAAAACACGATGACGTGTCGAGCAGTGGAGAACCTGGGTAAACACTTCTCCTCGACCAGGATTAGTTCACGCTCTTGTTTTCAAGACCAAACAGCATCACGACTAGGCTACTGTCTGGATTACACACACACACACACACACACACACACACACACACACACACACACACACACACACACACACACACACACACACACACACACACACACACACACACACACACACACACACACACACAAAGCCATGAAATTATAATAACTAATTATAACTATAATTAATAATTAGGTATATAGGAGGAATAATAAAACTAATAAATAATTATTAAATGTTATGCATTATTGATAATGTGCTTGAAATGTGTTTTTAATGCTGCAGGATGGATTCTACTTAAACCCATTACAGAAGCTCAATCATGAAATGAATAATAGATCAACATGTTTGTCCCGTGGTCTGAAACAAAAGATGAACCGCGTCACCTCCTCATCACATCCTCCTCCTCATCACATCCTCCTCCTCATCACATCCTCCTCCTCATCACATCCTCCTCCTCATCACATCCTCCTCCTCCTCCTCATCACATCCTCCTCCTCATCACCTCCTCCTCATCACCTCCTCCTCATCACATCCTCCTCCTCCTCATCACCTCCTCCTCCTCCTCCTCCTCCTCCTCCTCCTCCTCCTCCTCCTCCTCCTCCTCCTCCTCCTCCTCCTCATCATCACATCCTCCTCCTCCTCCTCCTCACCACCTCCTCCTCCTCATCATCACCTCCTCCTCCTCCTCATGACCCCCCCCTCATCACCTCCCCCGCCTCCTCCTCTTCCTCTTCATCACCTCCTCCTCCTCCTCATCACCTCCTCCTCCTCATCATCAACTCCTCCTCCTCATGACCTTCCCCTCATCACCACCTCCTCCTCTTCCTCTTCATCACCTCCTCCTCCTCATCACCTCCTCATCACGTCCTCCTCCTCATTAACATGAATAGTCTGCAGAAGAGACAGCATTAACGGGGCTTTTGTTTTGAACATACATTCTGGAATTACAGACAGTGTGTGCTTTGTAAATACCTTGCCAACCAGACACTTTCAGGCCTACAGCCTAAAGCTCTTCACGAGCTGCAGATCTTTATGGAAATGTACCTCGGCACTTGTTGATTCTCTGATCATCCTAACTTTGTATTTGACACTCTTTCCTCTGCCTGTTTTTCTAGGATTCCTCCTCGGTGGAGGAGGAATCCTTCACAGCCTGCCGCTCCTCCCCACTGAGGCTAAAGAGCCGCTCATCAACAGATTACCGTGGCGCTCGCAACGTTTTCCTCTGGAAAAACATTCTGGGTGGTTCGGACACATCATCCGTGTTCGGACAACAATATGAGATTAGAGAGAAGATCAGAGGGATTAGAAGAGGCCGCGGCGAGGAGGAGCAGCAATTACGTGATTAAGAAGCCATTAGCCGGGGCTGGACGTGATTAGGGCCGCCATCAGCGTCTTCCTTAAAACACGTATTATACATATTAATATCTCCTCTTAAGAGCCGCCGGAAAGCAGGCCATTAACGCCTCCTGCCCGGGGAGAGATGAGCTGGACGGTCGTCATGGAGACACTCTCCTCCTGTCACGCCCAGAGACAGTTCAGTTCAGTTCAAACGTCTGCGGCCCCCCACCCACGGACCCTGCTGACAGGACAGGTAGAGGGGTCTTCTACATCAGGACGTTTAGCAGATGCTTTTATCCCAGGCGACTTACAATAAGTACATTTGTCAGAAGAAGGAGTGTCTGAGTGTGTTAGAGTGTGTTAGAGAGTGTTCAAGAGTGTATAAGAGTGTGTAAGAGATGTGTGAGAGAGGTGACCAGGAGGTTCTGGAAGGTTCTGGGGACCCTGACCTGTTGGGGGTTAGGGTTAGGGTCCAGCCTTCTCCACTAAACGCTGTTCCCTTGGCAGGTCCATTCAAACTTGGGTTCCTTGCACAGTGTACAACATTTTCAACACACCTTAATAGTATTAAGCAAACAATCGACTTTTCTGTTCTGAATGAGATTCCATCGTTGAGGAGATGATAATTGATGACAGGCCAATCGGTTGGCTATGTAGTGTGTAAGATTGCATTATCATTTCGCTGTCAACGTAAAGGAGCCTTTACTTTGAAGGAACCCTCTGCCGTGTATTTGCAAACGGTTCTAGCCTCTTATCTTTGGTCCAGCTGTGGCTCCTCAGATAAATTGTAGACCCCTACTTCACGTCGACCATCATATCCTCTGCAAGTGCTTTCATTATAGCGACAACTTGTGCTTGTAGCACAGCTGTAAACTGATCATTTTAGCGTCAAGGATGATAGCCTATTTCAGACCGGAAGTGTAAGCAAAACCGGAACAACCGAGAATGTAAACCAGAGCTCCGAGGGCTGTTGCTGGTGGTGAAATCAATGTGTGACCCTTGTGTGGAAATGATAAATGTTGAACCCAAAATGTCGTTTTGACTCAAAGATGTATCTTCATTTTGTAAATTGGCTCTTTGAACAAACATTTCAGCATCTTGTGTGAGTATAGTGTTGAGTATAAGTATCTTTATGTCTCTTTAGGGTTATCTTCTCTCTCTGTTAACTTCTTTTAATCTGGAGTTAGCCTATATTTAATATGTTAATGACAGAAGAGAGCATCATCAGAGTAAAACTATCTAACGACTGAAGTATCATCAGATAATAACTGATAGATAGTAGTCTATATTTTATAAGCATTATAATTACTTATGCTTATAGATAATAGTTTTATAATCATTATGGATAACAGTCAATGTATAATCATTGGATAAAAGTTGTATTTTCAAAATAGCCCTTACTTTATTATCATTTTAGATAATAATTTTGACTTATAGATTATAGCATTTTTTATCATTAGGCCTATAGATAATAGTCCTTCTATAATCATTCTATAATAATTGAATATCCTTATAGATAATGGCCTGTACGTCATTATATTATTATTATTATTATTATTATTATTATTATTATTATTATTATTATTATTAATAATATTATTATTATTATTGTAGATAACAGCCTACACTTATTATAATTTTCCCAATACTGCAAGTCCCAGCACCGGTTTTCCAGTTTATTAAAAAAGGATCTTCCAATGCGTGTTTTAAGACCTAGACTGAACATTGGTATAATGGTTAAATCAGTCCGTTTAAAACAACCTATCAAACATCTGCGTCTGGTAAGCTTCGGCTGTTTTGAGATCAAACTGAACGGAAAACATTTAAAGATTATTTCACATTAATTGAGACCGCTATCAAAGCCCATGATTAAGATTTAAAGCCATTAATAATTCGAGTCATCAAGATGATTTTCTCTGAGTGTTTCCTCGTCACTAAACACGAGACCTTAAACAGAACATGCGGCCGATTCCAAAAATACGTTCCTTTATTTACCAAATGGATCGTTATTGCTAGATACATCATAAAAAACATGAATATTACATGAAATACATTCATTAACAACATATTTGCTCTTTTGAGTTGCATATATTTTGCCCTATCAGCCCCGGAGTCACAGAGTGGCAATAGCTTCGATATCTGGTGGATTATTACAGAGTATAGCAACATCACAGGATCTCTTCTTTAAACACCAAGCATATAAAACATCATTTAAATACATAAATACAGTGAACAATATTGCGGTAATTACATGATGGATACGCGAACTTCGTCTCGTAAGTCCTTAAAATAAAAAATAATATATAAATAATAGAATAGTCTTCAGAGGGTTGCTCTGTGTGCAATGGGCGGAAGTTGGTCCCGGTGGTTCCGGTCAGTCGTGGTCGGAGTCGCTGCGGGGGGTCCGAGGGGGGGCCGGGGAGGCCGGCCTCAAAGTGCTCTTGGTGCTGGTGCTGCTGCTGTCGTGCTTGGAGGTGCTGGACAGGTCCATGGCCATGTCGTCGCTGTCCTCGGCCTGCGAGGCCCGGCCGCTCCACACCGGGCTTTCCCGGCCCTCCTCCTTCGCCTTGTGGTGCTCCTCCACCGGGGACTCCGCGCGGGAGGAGTCGGGGCTCCCCGGGGCGTCCTTCGGGACCTCCAGAGACTTCTTGTGCATTCCTGAGGGAACGAGGGAAGGTCACATTAGTGTTTCGTTTTTATCATTTATAAATGTATAATATTTAATTATTCAGCTCTATTAAACCCCGAGGCCTAAAATACTTTTCTCCTAATTTTTAAATAAATTTTTCATAATGCACCTCCATTTTAATTTAAGAAATGATAGCCTACTAAATATACTCAATATTTGTGTTTAACTGTATTGTGATGAGCAATTATTAGATTAAATTATTTACAGATAGGCTTACTGGATTTTTATCCACAAAATAATTTGGTTGGTAAAAAACTCGTATTCGTGTATATATATAGCCTACCTATCCGTATAATAAACATCTGGTATAAATCACGTGACCTATATATATATATATAGATCCATATTTATATCGACCTATACAAAGATGTATATGCATATATATACACATCTGTATGTAGGCATACATAGATCTATATACGAGGGATGTGTTTATATAGATCAGTGTATATGCATATAGATCTATATGCATGGATATATATATATATATATATATATATATATATATATATATATATATATATATATATATATATATATATATATATATATATATATATATATATAGTTATAGTTATAGATATATATATAGTTATAGATATAGATATAGATCTCTCCATATAGGGCAGAGTGGTGTCTGAATGTAGAATGAGGGAACAACCTGCAGGTTGCTCACCTAGGAGCCAGGGAGCACACGACCCCATCAGGCCGCTCTTGGCAGAGTTGATGATGGACTGAGGCAGCGGGATTGAGTGCCGCACCATGGCGCCGTACAGCCCGTACTCCGCCATCACGCTGCTGCGGCCCCAGCATTTCTCCCGCTTCCGCCACTTGGCGCGTCGGTTCTGGAACCACACCTGGATCCGGTCCTCCGGGAGCTCCGTCTTCATCGCAAGCATTTCGCGCGCGTACACGTCGGGGTAGTGCGCCTCGTGGAAGGCCTTCTCGAGCTCTTCGAGCTGGTGCGACGTGAACACGGTCCTGAAGATACAACACACGCGCTGTTAGGACCGGGTCTCCGTTAACGGAGCTCCGGGACGTAGACCGGCCAAGGGGTCAGCAACGGGGACGTAGACCGGGCAAGGGGTCAGCAACGGGGACGTAGACCGGGCTAACGGGTCGATAACGGGGGCGGGGCTTACGGGTCGGTAACGGGGGCGGGGCTAACGGGTCGGTAACGGGCTTACCGGTGTCTCCGTTTCTTCCTCTTCTGGGACCCGGTCCCGGAGCTCTTGGGGTCGTTGCGGTCGGACATACCCTCCTCGTCTGGGGAGAGAAACGGAGGTCCATTTAGAGGAGGAGACCCAGAGAGACCCGCCCTCACGGAGCAGACCCATGCTCTCTCTGCGGTCCTCAGACCCAAAAAACTAACGACCCGACACCGAATTTAAAGTCTGACTCCGTGTCGTTGTTAATCGAGTCCCCCCCCGCCGCCCCCGAATCCAAAAGCACGTTCCTTTATTGACCAAACGGATCGTTATTGCTTATGCAGATACATCATGAATAGCTTCTATGTCTGGTGGATTACTACAGAATGCAGAGACATCACAGGAGTCAACACTGAACATCTCCCCCCCTCCCCACCCCCCAGTGACCGGAATACTCCCCCCCCCCCCTCCCCGAGTGAGCACCTACCGGAGTAGGGGTCCCGCTGCTGCTCCTGGAGGCTTTGCAGGTAGTGGCTCTCCGATCGGGCCTGCAGCAGGGGCAGGTGGCCGGGCATGAAGCAGGGGGCTCCCGTGGGCTGCTGGGCCGCCAGGCTGCACAGAAAGCCCAATCCGAGGGGCAGCGAGCCCCCAGGGAACGGGTATCCCCCGAGGCCCGCGCTCTGCACCTCGCCGCTCCCACCTAATCCCGGGGCAGACGGGCGAGAGGACTGGATGTCCGTCTCGAGCCCCAACAGGTCCGTGATCGCAAAGCCCTTTGACCGGAAACCGGAGCCGTGCAGTCGTGATTTATCGATTCCGAATCCTGGCGTGAGCATCCTGACCTTCGGTCTGTCCTCGCTGTCCTCTCGCGCCGTCATGCTGGACTTTCTCTTCACGAGCCGGTGGCTGATGAGGCTCGAGATGGGAGGGGGCGTGCATTTATCTGCGCGCTGTCCGCCAGGGATCATCCGCGGCGGCCAATCAGGAGCCAGCAGTCCGTGCGGACGGGTCGCGAGGGGGTGGGCGTGTCCCCGGGGATTAATTGCCACCAATTTCCCCTTCAATCCTTTGAGGATTTTCATCCGCGCGCTCGTTCAGAGTTCCAACGCGCGCAGCCACTATAGACGGCACGCGGCCTGTTGTCCATAGCAACACCATCAGGACCGCCTTATCAGGCCCACGTGACCGCACGTGTCGCTTTGATGAATTAGCTTTAAAACGAACTGCGATATGAGTTTTGGTTTAGGCTGATTTTTTTAAATTCTTAACGGACCTCAACGTGGAGAGACGGAATGCATGAGCGCGCGCCCTGTCAATATTTATCCATTAGGCTATCCAATTTTGATGACAAACGTGGCGCTTGGGACGTGTTTTTGAGCGTCTGTGTGTGTTTGTATATGTGAGTGTGTGTGTGTGTGTGTGTGTGTGTGTGTGTGTGTGTGTGTGTGTGTGTGTGTGTGTGTGTGTGTGTGTGTGTGTGTGTGTGTGTGTGTGTGTGTGTGTGTGTGATGTTTGATGTTTGATGTTTAATTTCATCTTGGCACGAGGCCTTGCTGACACGTGCCCCCTCGGCGCGCGGCTACTTTCACTGGTCCTGACAACACGCGCTACGCGCGCGCCCTAATTAGAGTTTTAATCCTTACAGCGCGCGTCACCGGGCAGATATTACAGATATTAGAGATATTAGGGCGGTTGGGCCTCGGAATCAGCTTTATTCGCTGTAGTTAAAGTTAATTCGACGTGTCTCGCTCCAAAATGAAGCTCCTTACGTGGAAAGTCATTTGGAAATTAGGGCCAAGTTGCGGTAATCCCCGCGCGGCTGGCGGAGACAGTGCGGTGCTGAGCTACTCTGACATTGAAAGAGTAAACACATCCTGGCCCGCAGGCCCCATGGGGGCCCAAAATAAAAAAGCCAAAAGCAATTAGAGAAATCGTCTTATAAGATAATTAAACCAAATAGCCTACATTAAATGTGTTTAATCTAAGAGCTTTCCAAAATGTGCGGTCGGAGCCCGGTGGGCCTCGACGCGGTCCGCTCTGACTCAAGCTTTGTTTGGGCTCAGAACCACAATTAAATGTCCTCTAAATGGATTATCGCTTATGGGTGATTTCAGATATTTGAAATAATAAAATTGATATTAGGAGGACTTAATATGATCAGACAAAAAAGCCTTTCGATTAAGGATAATGAAGCTTTATCCGCGGTAGAGTATTTTAGTGGTAAATACAATTAAATAAAGAAGCGATTTAGTGTCCGCTCATCACATTCTGACGGACGTCACGTTCCTGATCAAATGAAATCCAACAGTTAACAGTTAATATTATTAGTAATAATAATAATTACGTATATACTGTAAGCCTATATATATATATATATATATATATATATATATATATATATATATATATATATATATATATATATATAGGCTATATAGACCTATAGGCCTATTCTATTTTATCATTGATTGTTGTTTTATTGTTTTCGTATGTAGGTTATGTTTATGTATATATTCTATATGTATATATATACATATATAGGCTATATATACATATATATTCTATATGTATAATATTCTTCTTTATATTTTGTTGTTTGTTGTGAAAATGTGACTGGATGTTTACAAAAGGATTCAATAAAATCTATCAATAATAATAACAATAATGATAATGATAATAATAATTATAATTACTTATTAAATAATAATAATGATGATAATGTTACGGAGTAATTGCTCCCGGTCTAGAGGCCTTCTACTGTCCGGTTTGTTCATCATTAAAGTGAACTCCCACTAGCGCGGCCGCTCAGCGGGCAAAAGGCCGCAGTGCGGATCTCTGTTTCTCTGCTCCTCCTCAACAGAGCGAATCTCTCTTTCTAACTGCTCCTCCTCACCAGATGCGCTCTGGTTTCCCTTAAAAGAGGAGGAGAGAAAGAGAAACATTATTCTAAAGTCAGATTAAAAGGGTTTCATGGTGTCATCCGGCGGGATTATCGGGATTAAACTAATCAGTCAATGTTTCTCTACTCGTTATTTTCCACACAAGATATCCAGGCGATTGTCGATTCAACCGTCAAGATTTTTAATCTCTTAAAGAGCCTAACATAAAAAAAAAATCGCTATTTGCTCTAATTTAGCGGGACGCACGCGGAGGCTGGCCGCCGGAGAGAGGCCCGTCCCCCGCCGGCCCGCCCACCGCGACCCGCCCCACCGGGACTTAATGAAATAATACCAGCTGTTCACTAAACACTTCTGTCAATCTTGTGCATTACAGAGGCTTAACTCTAACTTATTTTCCAATTTAATTTGTATATTTTTTCTCTGACATTACGTGACGTTTTCCCATATTTTATATTCGTGCCTAATTTAAAATCTCAATAAAAATGTCAACAGTGGGCTTTCGATTGAGTTTACGTGAAATGTTAAAAGACAGTTACAGAATATGATCAAAAAAATTAATCGATCAACTATAATACAATGTGTGTGTGTGTGTGTGTGTGTGTGTGTGTGTGTGTGTGTGTGTGTGTGTGTGGGTGTGAGTGTGCGCGCGCGTGCATGAGTTTGTGCGTGTGTGTGTGGATACACGTTAGCTGTAGTAGATTCTCCGGGTCTCTTAGAACCCTGAACTCTGATCTCTGACTCCAGTACTCTGTTAGCACATTACAGAGACAGACAGACGAACAGACAGACAGACAGACAGACAGACAGACAGACAGACAGACAGACAGACAGACAGACTGGGTGTTGAATGTTATTCCTCAACCTCTCGTTCCTGCGGGAGGGGGGGAGGGGGGGGGGGGTCTCTGTTCCTCGACACCCCCCTCGCTTGCCCCAGCAGGCAGAGAGAGAGAGGGCCAGATGTCACAGTCCTCTCTCTCTTCCTTAAGATTAGCCAGTGCTTAGCTTAGAGCATAGCTTAGCGCTCAGCTAAGTGCTAGACACTGCACTACAGATGTGGAGGAATCCATAGGATCCAGCTCACCTCCCAAACCCGCTCTCATTTAAAAACCTTTTGGATTTGAACCGTATAATGTTATTACCCGTGACTGTGATGAGCAAAGAAAAAAAGACAACCTGTGTGTGTGTACGTGTGTGTGTGTGTGTGTGTGTGTGAGAGCATGTGAATGTGTGTGTGTGTGTGTGTGTTTGAGTGTGTGTGTGTGTGTGTTTGAGTGTGTGTGTGTGTGTGTGTGTGTGTGTGTGTTTGTGTTTGTGTGTGTGTGTGTGTGTGTGTGTGTGTGTGTGTGTGTGTGTGTGTGTGTGTGTGTCTGTGTTTTCTGTTTCTATAATGTTTTTGAATGACAAACTGGATATGAAGGAAGAGATGTATTGATTATGATGGGGATCAATAATCGACAGATGCAAATGGTTCATTGTTCTGCTTTACATCCCATCCAGTGCTGAGCTCTAAGTTGTCTCTGTCTGGTTCTCATGATGAGTGACAGCAGGTCCTCTGCCTCTCAGACTCAGAGGCTCAGACCAAACCTATCAGAACCAAAACCAGTCATGATCCGAGCGGTCCGACCCAGAACCCGTCATAACAAGGCTGGGACCTCTGCCCTAACGAGCAGG
>NC_044062.1:10279204-10281704 GCF_902167405.1 Gadus morhua
CGCCAACAGGAAGTAGCAGGGTAGCCCTGGCAATAGCCGAGGCCAGGTCAGTCTTTGGCTGCTGGGTGAGCGTAGCTCCAGAGCGCTATGGTACTAGAGTACTGCAGAACCGTCCCTGTATTCAGTCTGAACCTGACAGCCCACTGAAATCGGCGTGATTCAGGGTGTCGGTTAGTGCAGCATATGGAGGGACAGACAACCCTTCATTGTATGCACAGATGGATACAGACTTGGTTTTGAAGCACAACCTCATAAAGTAACCAATATGTAATGTTAACAATGATAATAGCAATTAATAACAAATTCCACTGGAACCTCGTTTACGGAGGCCATCACGTTCTCAGTTCAGAAATCTAAAAGGTCAATTCAGAGGATCGAAAACGTTGGTCTCTGTACTCCAGCCCCGCCCGAAAGACCTCCCAACCGCCCAAGAGCCCGGACTCTGCTACACGCTCTGAGATGCAGACGGGCACTAGGTTCTCCTAGGTCCTCCACTAGGTTTTCCCCTAGGTTCTCCACTAGGTTATTCTAGGTTCTCCTAGGTCCTCAACTAGGTTCTCCCCTAGGTTATTCTAGGTTCTCCTAGGTTCTCCTAGGTTCTCCCCTAGGTTCTCCTAGGTTCTCCTAGGTCCTCAACTAGGTTCTCCCCTAGGTTATTCTAGGTTCTCCTAGGTTCTCCTAGGTTCTCCCCTAGGTTCTCCCCTAGGTTCTCCTAGGTTCTCCTAGGTCCTCAACTAGGTTCTCCCCTAGGTTCTCCTAGGTTCTACACTAAGTTTTCCCCTAGGTTCTCCCCCTGGCTCTTCCCTAGGTTTTCCACTAGATTCTCCTAGGTTCTCCGAGGTCCTCAACTAGGTTCTCCCCTAGGTTCTCCTAGGTTCTACAGTAGGTTTTTCCCTAGGTTCTCCCCCTGGCTCTTCCCTAGGTTTTCGACTAGATTCTCCTAAGTTCTCCGAGGTCCTCCCCAGACGCCCCCAGATGCCGGCCCAGCCCACTCTACCCAGGATTGATGAGGATATAATCGCTGAATAATGAACCGGGCCCTGCGTTCCTCTCTGGAGGATTAGAAGCCTGGACATCTGGAGCTTCTCCTCTTCTGCTGCTGGATCATCTCAGCTCCCGACTGCTGTAACACCCGGAGGTCTTATAGCACATGCAAAGGAACTCACATGGAGTCGCCTTTGACCCCTACGTTATCTATAGTGGTTGATTGGCAGAATAACTGGTCCGACAGATGTTCCCAGTGGAGTGTGAATGACAGTCTTGGGTTCACCAGTAGAGCTCGCTCCCCGCTGCCGGCTGATTGGATAACAGCTGAGGAGACGTCATCCCCGGATTAACAGCGAGGCTGAAGATCTTCTCCTCCTGTAATTGGGTTCATGATGATGTTCGTGATGTTCGGCGCCACCGCTTCCAAACACGGGACAACCAATCAGCTAGAGTGAAGCGGCCTGTCATCCAATCCAACACGGGTCTGTTTGGGATTTTGTGTTGGTGTGGGGGGGGGGGGGGGGTGGTGGAAGTGGTGGTGGTGGTGGTGGTGGTGGGGGGGGGGGCTGGGGTGAGGAAACGAGGAAAAAGAAACAATGATTAATCTTATTGGATTATATTTACGTTGTCCTCAACATGATTGAGCTGTAGAGATGAAATTAAAATGTGTGTTCAATGGGATTTTCCAGGAAAGCCCTGTTACGCTGGCTGAAGACCACTATGGTAATAAGGACAACTAATTCACCAAAGACGATTAAATACCTTCTCCTTCCGTCCGCCTGGTCCCACTGAGCCCGCTGGCTGGGACCTCCTCCTCCTGCTAGCTGGGACCTCCTCCTCCTCCCGCTAGCTGGGACCTCCTCCTCCTCCCGCTAGCTGGGACCTCCTCCTCCTCCCACTAGCTGGAACCTCCTTCTCCTCCCGCTAGCTGGGACCTCCTCCTCCTCCCGCTAGCTGGAACCTCCTCCTCCTCCCGCTAGCTGGGACCTCCTCCTCCTGCTAGCTGGGACTTCCTCCTCCTGCTAGCTAGGACTTCCTCCTCCTCCTGCTAGCTGGGACTTCCTCCTCCTGCTAGCTAGGACTTCCTCCTCCTCCTGCTAGCTGGGATCTCCTCCTCCCGCTCGCTTGGACCTCTTCCTCCCGCTAGCTTTTTCTTCCCCCTCCTCCTGCTAGTTTGGACCTCCTCCTCCTGATAGCTTGGATCTCCTCCTCTTCCCGCTGGTTTTGAACTCAAAGCTAGTTCAGACCATTTGACATTAGATCATTCTGACTATTTGACATTAGCTTGTTTGCACCGTTTGACATTAGCTCGGTTGGACCATTGGACATAGTGTGTTTGGACCGTTTGACATTAGCTCGTAAGGACCGTTTTATATTAGGTTGTATCGACCGTTTGACATTAGCTCGTTTGGACTGTTTAACATTAGTTTGTTTGGACCGTTTGATATTAGCTTGTTTGGACCATTTGACTTTAGCTAGTTTGGAGATTTGAGCTCCTTTTAATCTTAACCCA
>NC_044062.1:10286704-10329204 GCF_902167405.1 Gadus morhua
TAGATGTGTGATTAGGTCTATAGATGTGTGTATGGGTTTATAGATATGTGTATGGGTATATTGATGTGTGTATGGGTCTATAGATGTATGTGTTTGGGTCTAGAGATGTGTGTCTGGGTCTATAGATGTATGTGGCTGGGTCTATTATGTGTGTATGGGTCTAAAGATGTGTTTGTGTATGGGTCCATAGATGTGTGTGTGTGTATGGGTTTATAGATGTATGTGTCTGGGTCTATAGATGGGTTTTATAGTTGTATGTGTGTATTGTTGTACTTTGTGTAGCTGGCACCCAATGGATTGCTATAACCCTGTAATCGCTGTTGCATAGCTGAATAGTACTCTGGTATTGGTGGATCCTAATCCGCCCACAGGCGTGGCATTCCTGCAATACGGCGGTGATGAGAACCACCTGGGATTACCCCTGGTCCTCAGAGGCCCCCAGAGGCCTTAGAGCCCCTAGAGCCCCCCAGAGGCCCCCCAGAGCCCCTAGATTCCCCAAGAGGCCCCTAAAGGCCCCCATAGCCCCTAGAGGCCCCCATAGCCCCTAGAGGCCCCTAAAGGCCCCCATAGCCCCTAGAGGCCCCCATAGCCCCTAGAGGCCCCCATAGCCCCTAGAGGCCGCCTGGTGGGCGTGTTCCTGGAGGTGCAGAGCGGTGGTCCTCGGACCTTGGGTCAGTAACACGTCTCTCCTCCAGCGGTCAGGATGCGCCGCTCCTAGCCGCAGAACGCCTTCAGGCTCCACGATGAGGATCCCCAGACTGGCCAGTGTGTTCCTGTCGGTGGCCGGCCTGCTGGCCTACCTCATGTACGTGAAGCAGCACTACGCCCGGCCCGCGGCCGCGCAGTACCGGCCCCCCGGCTACACGCTGCTCCGGGGGCCCGCCGGCGACCCGGGCCCCGCCACCGATGAACCGGCCAAGTGGCACTTCCGCTACGGGGTGATGATCGACGCCGGATCCACCGGCACCAGGATCCACGTCTTCAAGTTCCTCCATCGGCTCAACGGTAAGAACCAGTGGAACCAGTATAACCAGTGGAACCAGTGGTACCAGTAGAACAGGCTAGGCTGCATCCCTCTGGATGTGGGCGGTTCTACACGCAGCTAAGGAATGTTGGATATGAATCGTAGTATTCAGTATGTTTTGATTCTGTTCGGTTGCATCGTTCATTCTGAAATGCTCGTTACCCTTTGACCCATAATCCCTCTCCCCACGGGGGGAGGGGGGGGGCATTCGGCCACTCATTATGGAACATCCATTCATATAAAGTAGATTAAGTTGTATAACAACGGAATCCCTCTGGGCCCCATGGTTCTGCTCTTAGTGTATTCAAAAGCTATAAATGTATTAATTACCCGCTTGGAACAAAAGAAGCTTTGTTCTTAATTCCAGAGATGTGCTTTGTTGCACACAAAAAAATGAACACAAACTCATTAGTGCCTTTTTAGTGCTTTTTATTAGGCTTACCCTGCTAGCAAATGGCTTGCCAAATGGCTTAGTTATCGCAATGCTAAGCTAAATCAGAGGCTGAGTGCTCTTTTGGCTTTGTTGTTAGCCCTGCAGCTAGCCTCGGAGCTATGCTTGCTAATAGTTGGTTCTCAGCGTGCTGTAGTTATGCGGTCATGGATTGTCATTAAGAGGTTTATGACAACTGAAATGTAGGTAGGGGTCAGATGTTACGTGCGCTTAGAGATTAATCAAATATTTGGTCAAATAAGATTATGAAAGTGGTCAGAGTTGATAGTGGCAACAGGAATGTTAAGCCTGTGTGGTGGTGGTGGTGTTTGTTACTCTTGTCTCTATTCTTACAGAGGTTCCTAAATTGGCTCATGAAACGTTCAAAGCCATTAAACCGGGCCTGTCTGCCTACGCTGATGACCCAGATCAGGTAGAGTTTCCACAACACTCACCAACACCAGCTGAAGCATCCCCAACTGTTTTTGCTGTGCTCAGCCTCGTGTCAAGTATGGGACTCACTGCAATGACCTCCTTATGAGTGGGACGAGGCGTTCATGTCCAATTCAGTGTGGGACGAGGTGTTCACGTCCACCTCAGAGTAGGAAATAGGAGAGCCTATGACAACCCAGATAACAACTTAGAACACGGAGGTTGTCACTGTCAGAACATCGAAAAATGTAGACAAAATATAACCTTTTTTTATTCTAATATATACAACCCTATCTGAATCCAACAACTCAACAAAACGGCAGCACTATCTTTAATTCATTTATCTGATATAATTGGCATCCACCGCTAGCAACGGTTGTTTGGAAGAAACCAGAAGTGGTGCTGGTCCATGTTGTCGGGATGATGCTCTCCGTTCCTTGTTGTCGTGACGACGCTGTCTGGTCCATGTTGCTGTGACGACGCTGTCCTCATGCTGACCGCTGCCTCCTGCCCAGTGCACCGCAGGGCTGCTGCAGCTGTTCGAGGTGGCCAAGGCCAGCATCCCAGCCGCCTTCTGGAGCCGCACGCCACTGGTCCTCAAGGCCACGGCCGGCCTGCGCCTGCTGCCCGGGGAGAAGGCCACGCAGCTCCTCAACAAGGTGGGAGCAGACCCCGCAGCTAGCTTGAGCTAATAATGTAGCTAGCTTGAGCTCAATACTGGAGCTCAATACTGTAGCTAGCTAAATACTGTAGCTAGCTGGTAGGGGTGTAACGGTACATGTATTCGTATTGAACCGAATTGGTACAGACGTCACGGTTCAGCGCATGGATTTACACAGAGAATACACGGTATAAAATTGAATAAAATTGGCGTGCAAATTAATTAATGTAATGCCAAACTAATTTTAGATCCGCGATCTTCAGGGACAACAGAGATGCCTGAAAGGGTGCCGGCAAGGTCGAGCTACACACGTAGTCCGTATATTGGTCGACAGAATCGCACTTCTGTGACAGGGGGATAATAAACAAACACATTATCCGCAAAGTATTTCTGGACAACGGCGATAGCCTCGTTTATTGAAGAAAATGTTGCACAAAAGTTTGCCATCCTACATGGTAGGAGGGTACTGTCGGGGTGGAAACGTGAGCCGTAACTGAGCTGCGCCGAAACGCACCTTCACTACTCCACCAAGCCAAACATCATTGTAAATGCGCAAATTCTGTGTGCTTTGCAGTTTCATAAACAAGACATGCTGAATCTTCAGTTTAATAACTGATTGTCTTATTTTGAGTCTGGAGGTGATGTGGGGTACTTGTTGGTTACTCTCTTAGATTACACAGTTCAGGCTGTTGCAGCTAGCTCAGGGGAGAGACTGTATGACACGAGGTGGTACAACCTGAGACAGTAATAAAGAATTGCCTTCTGCATTTTTGATTATTCTTTTCCCTTCATTGTACCGAACTCGTACCGATCCATTCTGTCTGAACCGAGGTATGAACCGAACCGTGACTTCAGTGTACCGTTACACCCCTGCTAGCTGGAGCTCAATACTGGAGCTAGCTAAATACTAAAGACAGCTGGAGCTAGCTGGAGCTAAATACTGTAGCTCAATACCGTAGCTAGATGGAGCTAATTACTATCGCTCAATACTGGAGCTAGCTAAATACACTAACTAGCTACATACTGTCACGAGCTAAATACTGTAGCTAGCTAAATAAACGGGAGCGTGTCTATGTTCCCTGGGGCCTATGTTCCCCTCTTTGTATGAGACTGGGGAACATGGGACCCTTTTTTAAAAAAAAGGGTCCTATGTTCCCCGCTTTTCCCAAAAAGGGTCCTATGTTCCCCGATATGTATGTGACCGGGGAACATAGGACCCTTTTTTAAAAAAAGGGTTCTATGTTCCCCGGTCTGTTACTTTTACCACCATTACTGCCAAATACCGGCCGAGATAACTACCATTTCATGTGTTTACCTTTTGTGGAAGAGGGAGAGACGTCGGAGAACCTGACGCAGTCTATTCATACGCCGGTAAACAAACCCCGAGAAGCCCAATCCCTACGAGAGCTCCCCGCGCTACGGCCATCCGGAGGCGCACAGAGCTTTTGGCCGTGATATTATTATACAATTATATTATATTATATACTATTATATAAAGAGCTCCGGGAGTCGCAAATGGCAACAATCACCTTCTCCTCAATGTTGCAGTTCACCCCGGACTGCACTGCACTGAGTTGGCCGGTTGAACACAGATTGGCTATAACGTTACACATGTCACTCAGTGGCCCCGCTGTTGAACGCCGATTGGCTGTCATCACGCGAATGTTGCGTCAAAGTTTAAATATTTTTAAAGATTGATAGATTGCGGGGAACATAGGACCCTTTTCCCAGAAAAGGGTCCTATGTCCTATGCCCCCCGGTATGTATGGCTACAGGGGAACATAGGACCCTTTTTGGGAAAATCGGGGAACATAGGACCCGGGGAACATAGGGATGACCCCAAATAAACTAACTAGCTACATACTGTCATTAGCTAAATACTGTAGCTAGCTGTAGCTCAATACTGTAGCTAAATACTGTAGCTAGCTAAATACACTAACTAGCTTAATACTGTCACTAGCTATATACTGTAGCAAGCTGTAGCTAAATAGTGTAGCTAGTTAACTACTGTAGCTAGCCAAATAATCCAGCAATCTGAATTCTGTAACTAGCTAAATATTATTCCGGGTGAAACTGAGCTTGTGTGCAGCGACTTTAGCAGCAGCGAGGATTGATTCACTAAAGAAGGTGGAGGTTTGGGATTAGAACCCTTAACCCTAACGGTGGAGGTGCCTTGCTCTGGGCTAGGGTAGATGTATCTACTTATGTATCTAGCATTGTGTGTTTAAGGGACGACTAGCCTGGATCATCCAAGCACTGTCCAGGTCTGTACCGGTTGAACCGCCCAGACCGGTTTGTAACAGTCTGACCGGTTTTGGCCGGTATGATTCTGTTGTCCTAACCTCTATCACATACGTGAAGATGACAGCTTTCAGGGTTAGTCTCTGAACATTCATGTGGTCTTAGCTGATAATAAGCTACCGTAGCTTCTCTGTTGCTATGCGGTCGCTCCTGGACGCCGCCGCCAGGCAACAATGCTGCACCCTGGCTCCGCGTCCGCAGTGAGAGAGGCAAAGCCACGATTAACTCATTTTGGCTGAATGGCCTCGTCCTGTTATTACTGATTACTTAAAAGATTTAATCGACTTTCCCCTAAAATCAGCAGCACTAGCATCAGGGATGGAGAGGCATTAGCTTACCGCTATGATATTAGCTAAAGTAAGTCAATTGCATAATAAAGAGCGGCTAAATACAAGCTAGTAGCGAGGTACACGTAGCAGACTGCTCTTATGAAGGGTTGAGATTTCTGCTCCTCATTATCACTCTCTTGGACTCTCTCTCTGTGTGTGTGTGTGTGTGTGTGTGTGTGTGTGTGTGTGTGTGTGTGTGTGTGTGTGTGTGTGTGTGTGTGTGTGTGTGTGTGTGTGTGTGTGTGTGTGTGTGTGTGTGTGTGTGTGTGTGTGTGTGTGTGTGTGTGTGTGTGTGCGCGCGCGCGCGTGCACTCGTGCTCCATCTAAAGGGCTGTTCCTCCTTTCCAGGTGAGGGCGGTGTTTTCAGAGTCTCCCTTCCTGTCCAGCAGTGACGCCGTGTCTATCATGGACGGAACTGATGAAGGTAGGGGGTGCTGGGGGGGAAGGCGTATGTCCACCAATACCAGTGTTCCAGATACACCGTATACCTTCACATACAAACACACAGTACATCTGCACACACCCAGTACATCTATAAATACCTCCACATGGATGGTGTTTTTAAAGGCATGGTACAGATGCAACTCCCAGACTCTAATCCAATCCTTTTAAAGTAGTTCAGACAACAGTTGTGTCCATGTAGGATAATGTGCTGTCTAATCTCAGTGGGGGGGGGGGGGGTCCTGATTATCTCTTCATTATCCTCTTCAGCAGAGTGGCTTAGGTAGAACAATCAGCCTCTAATCCTGCTGCTCCTTCATTACCCCCCCCCACCCCCCCCTGCTGCCCCCAGCTAGCATCCAGCTAGTGCTATTGCTAGTGCTAGTGCTAGCCAGCGGGCGGGGCCAGCTCCCCACTGTGGTCCTATGGTCAGTTAGCGTCCTGATCCGGCCAGATGAGACGGAATGGAGGGACTTATGGGTAATCTGAAGGTCTAAGTGGTGCCCGCTCGCCATCGCCAGAGGATGAGGCGGGTTGCTAAGTAACCGCCTCCAGCTTGCTCGGCCCTCATCCCTCGGTCCCTGTGCGTTTGTTTGTTTGTAAATTGCTTCTTAGTGTCTTACGTCAAAGCTCCAGTGATACAGCCTCCCAAAGCCCCCGGTCCGCGGGCGGGGGTCAGCACTGATACGGCGGTGGTAAGAGGCACTAATGTGGACCGCAGCATTAAGGGGGCAGAGGTCAGCGCTGAGAGACCCTCACTCTCTCCAGGCTTCACCTCACAGACTGTGTGTGTGTGTGTGTGTGTGTGTGTGTGTGTGTGTGTGTGTGTGTGTGTGTGTGTGTGTGTGTGTGTGTCTCTCTCTAGGGATCTCGGCGTGGATCACTGTAAACTTCCTGACAGGTAAGCCAATCAGAAGCCTCATTTAACACAATCCAAGAAGGAGTGTTTACACTTCTTAGCCATATTACATAATTAGTGACCTCCCTCTCTCCCTCCCTCCCCTCCCTTCCTCCAGGGGGTCTGGGCGCGGCTGACTCCCCCACGGTGGGCATGCTTGACCTGGGCGGAGGCTCCACCCAGATCACCTTCAACCCCCAGGACGAGGTAAGAGAAGGTCCGGACCGAGGTCAGACCTCCTCCTGGACCCGATCCAGGAGGAGGTCTGAGCTCTGCTCCTCCTCTGGTCCAGGAGGAGGTCTGAGCTCTGCTCCTCTCCCTCCAGAAGACCATCCAGACGTCTCCAATCGACTTCATAAGCTCCATCCAGATGTTCAATACCAGCTACACCCTCTATTCCCACAGGTACCCTCCCCCGTCCTCCCCCATCCTCCCCTCTCCTCACCCTTCCTCCCCCATTCTAACCCCTTCTGCTAGCTTCTTAGTGTGTCCTGTGTTAGCGTTTTTGCTTGTCCTGTGTTAGCTTATGTTAGCGTTTTAGCGTGCTAGCCTAACGGGTCCTGTGTTAGCGTGCTAGCCTAACGGGTCCTGTGTTAGCGTGTGTTAGCGTGCTAGCTTAATGGGTCCTGTGTTAGTGTGTGTTAGCTTGCTAGCCTAATGGGTCCTTTGTTGGTTTGTGTTAGCGTGCTAGCTTAATGGGTCCTGTGTTAGTGTGTGTTAGCGTGCTAGCCTAATGGGTCCTGTGTCAGCGTGTGTTAGCGTGCTAGCCTAATGGGTCCTGTGTTAGCGTGTGTTAGCGTGCTAGCCTAACGTGTCCTCTCTGTTCCAGCTATCTGGGTCTGGGTCTCCTCTCTGCCCGCCTGGCCGTCCTGGGGGGGGTCGAGGGTCAGGACGCCCCCGGTAGGTCACTCCTCCTCTTCATCTTCCTCCTCCTTTTCATTCGCTGTCAGCGCCACCGGCCCCGCCCCTCTCCAATAAACCGGCCATTACCTCATCGCTTCACCAAGATTAGTTCCTCGTCCGACAGCTGTTAGAGCTGCTGGGGTTTAGCTCAAGAACCTCCCAGCACCCCTCCCTCCCTCCCTCCCTCCCTCCCCCGCCTTCCCTCCCTCTCACCTCCTCCCTCTCTCTCTTATTTATTTGTATATCTCAGTACAGTCCTGCCCCCCCCTGACCACCAGGGGGCGCTGCCCCCCTCATAATGAATGCGAGCGTCATGTGACCCTGGCGTCATGTGACCCTGGCGTCATGTGACCCTGGCGTCATGTGACCCTGGCGTCGCGTGGTCTCCCAGCAGGCAGTGTGGAGCTGGTCAGCCCGTGCCTGGCTCCAGAGCAGTCCTGCCCGTGGCAGCACGGGGAGGTGGTCTACACCGTCAGGGGGCAGAAGGAGGGCGAGCCGATCTACGACGCGTGCCGGACCAAGGTGGAGAAGGTCCTCTACAGGAGGGTGCAGCCGGCCCCCGAGACCCGGGACCTGGACTTCTACGCCTTCTCCTTCTACTACGACCTGGCGGTGGACCTGCAGCTCATAGGTCAGCCTCAGCCTCACCCTCACACTGACCTCACCCCAACCCTCCATCAGCACCTCACCTCACCCTCAGCCTCATCGTCACCCTCACCCTCACCCCACCTGCCACTCACCTCACCTTACCCTCAATCAGCACCTCACCTCACCCTCACCCCCTCCTCCACCCTCACCTCACCCTCCCTTCACCTCACCCCCACCCTCCATCAGCACCTCACCCTCACCCCACCTGCCCCTCACCTCACCTTACCTTCAATCAGCACCTCACCTCACCCTCATCCTCACCCTCATCGTCACCCTCACCTCACCCTCATCGTCACCCTCACCTCACCTCTCCCTCCCCCTAACCTCACCAAATGAACCAGTGAATTCATGACATGGTTTATAAACATCAGATATCCTCCTCAAGGCACTGAATTTATTTATTTCATAAATCTGTCGTCTGTGTGTCATCTTGTTTCGTCAACAGAGGCGGAGAAAGGCGGCACAGTTAAAGTTTCCGACTACTCGAATGCTGCCAAGAGAGGTGAGACAGTGCCCCCGTGTGGCGGCTACGCGGTACTGCACCACACTGCACGCAACACGACTCCGACCCGACGCATGGTCCTGTTTACAATCACACTGATCTCTCAGTGGAACCTTTATAAGACCTTCAGAAGATTTAAGTGTGTATGTGTGTGTGCGTCTCCCAGTGTGTGAGAGGCCGTCAGATCAGAGCCCCTTCCTGTGTCTGGACCTTACCTACGTCTCGGTCCTGCTCCAGGAGCTCGGCTTCCCCCCCGACAAGGAGCTGAAGGTAGCCTCCCCCCCACCACGCCTGTGTGTCGTCCCCCCCCCCCCCCCCCCCCCCCACGCCTGTGTGTCCCCCCCCGTCCCCCTCGGTGTGAACCAAGGAGTCTCCCGGTGGATGTCATGGTGATCTGTCCGTGTGTCTCTCTGACCGTGTGTCTCTCTGTCTGTGTGTCTCTCTGACCGCGTGTCTCTCTGTCCGTGTCTCTCTGACCGTGTGTCTCTCTGTCCGTGTGTCTCTGTCCGTGTGTCTCCAGCTGGCCCGCACCATCGGGGAGGTGGAGACCAGCTGGCCGCTGGGGGCCGTCTTCCACTACATGGAGGCCAACCGGCGGTGACCTAGGCCCCGCCCCTCCGCCACCGGACCGGCCAATCACAGCCGGGGAACCTTTTAATCCAGCCCGACCTGCCCCTCGACCCAACACTGACAACACCACCTCCTCCTCCTCCTCCTCCTTCTCCTCCTCTTCCTCCTCCTCCTCCTCCTCTGGTTGGTCCGATTCGCCAGGTGATGACCCGGTGTCCTCCTCAGCCAATCAGGAGCAGTGGCTGCTGTCCTGTGTTTTCCCAGCAGGAGTCACCGCTCAGCTGGAGGTCCTCCATGTTGTACTAATCGTCCTCAACGCCCCGGTGCTGTGACACCACTTCCTGTCCTCCCATCCCCTGACAGGAAGTGGAGGGTTCAGGGAGGTGTCTGCTCTCAGGCTCCTGTTGGTGTCTGGACTCTGAAGACACTTTTTATTATTGTTCATACGACCGATGATGTTGTGATTCTGGGGGCCGAGGGGCCACCTGGGGGCCCTCATCGGAGTGGGGGTCCTCTTGGCAGCGTGTGGGCGTGGCCTCCGTCACACCGGCCCCGCCCTCTTCTCCCGCCCCTCGTACACCCAAATCTGGTGTGTGTGTGTGTGTGTGTGTGTGTGTGTGTGTGTGTGTGTGTGTGTGTGTGTGTGTGTGTGTGTGTGTGTGTGTGTGTGTGTGTGTGTGTGTGTGTGTGTGTGTGTGTGTGTGTGTGTGTGTGTGGACACCTTCCTTTGTTTCCACAAGTGTCTTTAACAGTTTTAGGGGGGTGGGGGGGGGTTTAGTCTCTCATTCTTGGACATGGTCTGGAGTCACATGACTCGGGTCAGGTGACCACCGGGTTCTGTCAGTTGACCTCTGCCCTCCGGGGCCAAGCCAAGGTTTTTGTATTCTCTGAGAATGTACTTTGTATTACTGTGCCATCGTACTGGTGTCTTAAAGTCACGTTGTGATGGTCAACAGAATGTATATCTTTTCATGTGTTTTATTAAAACAGTGTTTAAACCACTACGCTGTGATCTTTAACACCGTTTGGAACGGCTGCTGATTTCAAATGATTGGTTGTTCATTCAAGTGGTTCTCAAATGAAATGAATTAAATCTGTCATTCACCCATTCATACACACACAATCTCAGCTGGTCCGGAGGGTGAGGTGCCTTGCTCAGCGACACCCCGGCACTAAGCTAGGAGGAGCCAGGGACCTAAATGGTTTCATGAATAATGTGCTGGGCCTTATCAAAAAACCAGTCAAACCAGCAGCAGATCAGATGTTGTACCTGGGGAGGAGTTGAACAAACCAGGGGAAACATCAGCAGATCAGATGTTGTACCTGGGGTTGAGTTGAACAAACCAGTGGAAACATCGGCAGATCACATGTTGTACCTGGGGGTGGGTGGAGGCAACAGATGGGATCTGAACTTTCAGTGCGTGAGGAAATGCCTGATAACTAACTATTCAATCTTCTTGTGTTTCAACATCAACCGATCATGTAGTAATAAGCATTTAGCTCTGTGCCCCCTAGCGGCCACCGTCCAAACTGCCGCGCAGGAGCGGAGGCATCAAGGGCTGATTATGATCCCACGTTCACGCAACTACATGCCCACTACCTCCGTCAGTCAACGGACGTGGGAAGGCGTGGCTGACTGATGGGGGAGTAGTCTTTGCAGAGGCATCCGTCAGCCAATCAAATCGCTTCGCCGGGTTCTTCCCGCTACTTGCTTGTTGCGATGCAAGATGACCCGCTTTCCAGTATCGTCAGAGCCCGAGTCGCGTCACAGTGCTTAAATTTGCATACGCGATCTGATTGGATGACGGATCCGTCGCTGCCGAAAAAGTTGAACATTTTCAACTTTTTGACTGAGCCATGACTAACGCCCCGTGCCCACTACCTCCGTCCGTTGCGTGATCCCCATTGACTTTAATGGGGATGGACGCCCAATGCATTGTGGATCCGTCCGTTCCGTTGGAGCCTTCTGCTCAGTCAAGAAGTTGAAAAATGTTCAACTTTTTCGGCAGCGACGGATCCGTCATCCAATCAGATCGCGTCTGCAAATTTAAGCACTGTGACGCGACTCGGGCTCTGACGATACTGGAAAGCGGGAAAGCGGGTCATCTTGCATCGCAACAAGCAGGAAGTAGCGGGAAGAACCCGGCGAAGCAATTTGATTGGCTGACGGATGCCTCTGCAAAGACTACTCCCCCATCAGTCAGCAACGCCTTCCCACCTCCGTTGACTGAAGGAGGTAGTGGGCACGGGGCGTTACCCTACATGCCCACTACATGCGTCCGTCGACTGATGTGGGAAGGCGTGGCTGACTGATGGGTGAGTAGTCTTTGCAGATGCATCCGTCAGCCAATCAAATCGGTTCGCCGGGTTCTTCCCGCTTCTTCCTGCTTGTTGCGAGGCAAGATGACCCGCTTTCCCGCTTTCCAGTATCGTCAGAGCCCGAGTCGCGTCACAGTGCTTACATTTGCATACGCGATCTGATTGGATGACGGAACCGTTGCTGCCGAAAAAGTTGAACATTTTTCAACTTTCTGACGGTGGCGAACGCTCCAACTGAACGGACGGATCCACAATGCATTGCGCGTCCGTCCCCATTCAAAGTCAATGGGCAACGGTCAACTGACGGAGGTAGTGGGCACGGGGCGTAACTATCAAACCAAAAATCCTTCACATTCACCTCGCGAACATTATGCAAGTAAAATGCAAATTTCTCGCTAATTTTTTTCCATAAACACATTTAATGGCGTAACTATGTTACTATTCCCACCCAGAATAAAGAAAGATGTCGGCCGTATGCTTCTGTGCAAGCGTCACTACTCTCTGCCAGTGACGTCGGGTCAAGCTCCACGCTGATTGGCTATCGCGGCTAAGCGTCACGCGTTGGAGCGTTGAAAGTTACATTTTTTTGAACTCCGGGCGAATGGTGCGTTGGGCGTGTTATGCTACATGCCCACTACATGCGTCCGTTGACTGATGTGGGAAGGCGTGGCTGACTGATGGGGGAGTAGTCTTTGCAGAGGCATCCGTCAGCCAATCAAATCGCTTCGCCGGGTTCTTCCCGCTACTTCCTGCTTGTTGCGATGCAAGATGACCCGCTTTCCAGTATCGTCAGAGCCCGAGTCGCGTCACAGTGCTTAAATTTGCATACACGATCTGATTGGATGACGGATCCGTCGCTGCCGAAAAAGTTGAACATTTTTCAACTTTTTGACTGAGCCATGACTGAGCCTGGACTGAGCCGACGGCTCCACAATGCATTGCGCGTCCGTCACCATTGAAAGTCAATGGGGATCAGTCGACGGACGCATGTAGTGGGCACGGGGCATTACTGCGTTTACGTGCGTAATTACGTGCGTCTGTCGCGTCTAACGCCCCTAACGCGACGCTTCAACGCGTGCCCCGTGCCCACTACATGCGTCCGTCGACTGATCCCCATTGACTTTCAATGGGGACGGACGCGCAATGCATTGTGGATCCGTCCGTTCCGTTGGAGCCGTCGGCTCAGTCATGGCTCAGTCAAAAAGTTGAAAAATGTTCAACTTTTTCGGCAGCGACGGATCCGTCATCCAATCAGATCACGTATGCAAATTTATGCACTGTGACGCGACTCGGGCTCTGAAGATACTGGAAAGCGGGAAAGCGGGTCATCTTGCATCGCAACAAGCAGGAAGTAGCGGGAAGAACCCGGCGAAGCGATTTGATTGGCTGAGGGATGCCTCTGCAAAGACTACTCCCTCATCAGTCAGCCACGCCTTCCCACATCAGTCAACGGACGTACATGCCCACTACATGCGTCCGTCAGAGCCCGAGTCGTCAGAGCCCGAGTCGCGTCACAGTGCTCACATTTGCATACGCGATCTGATTGGATGACGGATCCGTCGCTGCCGAAAAAGTTGAACATTTTTCAACTTTTTGACTGACGCCTCGTGCCCACTGCACCGTCAGTCAACGGACGTCAGAAGGCGTGGCTGACGGATGGGGGAGTAGTCTTTGCAGATGCATCCGTCAGCCAATCAAATCGGTTCGCCGGGTTCTTCCCGCTTCTTCCTGCTTGTTGCGAGGCAAGATTACCCGCTTTCCCGCTTTCCAGTATCGTCAGAGCCCGAGTCGCGTCACAGTGCTTAAATTTGCATACGCGATCTGATTGGATGACGGATCCGTCGCTGCCGAAAAAGTTGAACATTTTTCAACTTTTTGACGGTGGCGAACGCTCCAAGTCAACGGACGGATCCACAATGCATTGCGCGACCGTCCCCATTCAAAGTCAATGGGCAACGGACAACTGACGGAGGTAGTGGGCACGGGGCGTGAGCCATGACACTGACGGCTTCAACGGAACGGACGGATCCACAATGCATTGCGCTTCCGTCCCCATTGAAAGTCAATGGGGATCAGTCGACGGACGCATGTAGTGGGCACGGGGCTATACCAATGGTTCCCTATGCCAAAATGCCGATTTTCGACGCCCCTGACGCGAGTAATGCGGTTGGTGTGGCCGTACGCGTGTTTCAGATCAAGCATGTGTTGCGTTGCCTGGCATTGCATAATGGATTCCAGGATAAAAACGTCAGAGATGCTGTGATAACTTCCCTATGCGACATGTCACATGTCTTTAACGCTCTGCTTTCCTGTGCAGATTTGGGGCCTCTACGAATTCTCTTTATTGCCTAGGAAATGTTCTTTCCTATGAAGATGACCCGGAAGTGCTTGGAGGAAAGGTGGTTCGAATTCTAAAAATGCTTAGGAAAGGAGCCCCGATGCTTCCTTCAACCCTCCTTTAGCATTGGTTACTCTTGCTGCGCTTCCTTTGCAAAGGAAAGGAGTTAGTGGTATCCCATAATCCTTTACGGTGGCAATATTTAAAGCAACATGCCACAGACGAAGTTTACCGACTCTACGCAAAGACGCATGAGAGATGTGGTAAAGCAGAAGAATAGAAGAATAGAAGAAAATACAATTGATAATTATGGATACAAATTCCAGAAACATAATTTTTTGAATATAAATGAATTAATCTATTACTGGTTAATAAGCACATAAAATATATCATAAGAAAATAAATTGCTCAAATCGTGGATGGCTCAAATGCAGGCGATCTGAAACGCAGCCATTGCGGGTAGCCGGGGGGCGGGACTTTTGCCCGCATGATATCACCCCTTTAATAAATCCCCCTAATCTTATCGGGGGTCTGACTGCACCGCGCCCAGTCCGCCGCGTTGGGGCGCCCCTCCACCGGGGACCGCACCGCGCCCGGCCCGCCGCGGGGGGGCGCCCTTCCACCGGGGACCGCCACCAAGGCCCCGGATGTGGCAGACTGCACCTCCCCCAGCTGCCGAGCCTCCTCCGTCCACCTCCCGGTCCCCGAGCCTCCACCCAGCGGCTCTCCCTGTGCCACTGCAGTGAAAACGGTCGCTTAACCAGAACAGGAGCCGGGCTTAGACCAACACGACCCGACCAGTAAGACCACCGTCGGTGCTCCGCAGACCTCAGACTCCAGCTCCCTTTTCTGTGCGCTGCCTTTCCTTCACATCGTCTGGATTTCGTCATCGTACCGGCAAGATGGTAAGAAACGACTCGTATTTTCTGCCCATCGACCGATAGATAAACACGGTGGGCCGGACCGGGTCCCTGGTCCACGGTCCCCCGAGGGGTGTTGGGTCCACGGTCCCCCGGTCGGACGACAGCTGGGCTTAGGGTCTGGACCCCGGGTCTGGACCCCGTCTCCTCCGGAGGTGACGGATCGCTCCTCTGAAGACAGCCGTCACTCGGTGCTCCTACCTCCAGCCTGTGGCCCACTTAGACCCACCAGACCCCCTACCTGCCCGACCAGGCCCGACAGCATCAGTCCAGGGACCGGGGGTCAGTCTGTCTCGAGTCGTGACAGGACGGGACAGGTCTGACGGGTCTTTTCTCTTCCATCGCTAGAACAGAAGCGGTATGCTCCATTTCCTTCCATAAGCTATAAAACGCGCCCACTGGTCTGATGAGCCCTGGGATCCACGCAGCGGCTCCGTGTTGACAGTCGACACACGGCCCGGTTGTGTATCCCGTAACACCGCCGGAGAGGCCCGGGGACCGCGGCTATTTCGAGCCGTCTATTTGCGGTCCGGGACCCTGGCAGGGACTGGCCGCTCCGGGGGGGGGGGGGGGGTCGACTCTGCTATGGATCGATTAATGGGCCGGTGGGCCATGTAGAAAAGGTGTTTTACCGAGGAACCTTAGACCGAATACCGTGTTCCCGGATCGGTGGGACTAGAAGGCCCTTCACCGAGGGGAGTCATTAGTCACCCGAGCGTTGCAGACATAACGAGGCTTCACAGGCTGAGAGCCACGGAGCCAAAGCGCCCTGGGGAGGTGGGGGTCGGCAGAGCTGCTGCCTGAGGACCGCGGATTGATCCACACTTTGGGGCCCATATGCTGTCGAGCAATCAGCCCACCCACATACACAGCTAATGGAGATGGATAAAAGCGATGGCGGAGAGCAGGAGTCACGGAGCCGGTGAACGGTGCTCCGTGCAGCCCACTCAATCCCGATTTAGTTTGAGGCGGCCCGTGCCTCTCCACCGCGGTACGCCGGATGCATCACCGTGGTTCAGGGGAGGGGGTCTCTAGGGGTAAAAACAACCCGGTTATCTGGGTTGATTTCATCAGTTGGGTCCTGAATAATACGAAGTGTTGATCATGAAGTTAAAAGACTGAAGGATCCAGCATGTCGAAGGGTCGAGATCCATGAGGGACCGGGTCTCCTCCGCACCTCTGGAGGAACCCGACTAGTCCAGACCTTCAATCAGCTTCTGGTTCCACGAGCGACATGATGGTTCTTCTGGGTCCTGACCTCTGGTCTAGACCGGAGACTCTGAGACCAGCAGGACCCCTATAACCGGGTGAAGACCGGGGCCGGAGGAGGGGACCCCCGGAGGTCTGGGGGTCTTGCAGAGGGGGTCCGGCGTGGACCAGGATTTCCCCGGGGTTCTTAGCAGGCCGATGGGGTGATGGAGTGGTCATCTCCATGGGAACAGGGCGGTCTGCAAGGTGTTTCCTAGAGGGAGGCTCTGATTGGTCCAGACTAGCGTCACTCAACATGGCTGTGTTGTTGTGGGTGTGGCTATGGTGTGAAATCATTATATCCTGCATCATGCGATGGTCACATTGCAAGCCTACTGGTCCTGTGTTCTGTACATACATATGTATGTTTGCTAGCTCAAGAGCTTGCATGCTAGCACCACTTGCTGCAGGGATAATTGCTAACATGCTATATTGCGTTGTGTGTCTACCTTTGCTTTCATTATCAAATTGTCAATTAGTATTATGAAATAAGAAGGTATATTATTAATCCCAAAAGGGAAATTATGTGAAATGTAGACCCTTTCTGGAGATCTTTCACTGCATTAACGTCCTTTTAACGTCTAGTGATCAGTGTCTGTCTCACACATCAGAGGATTGATCTGGAGTCTGACGGCAGCCCGCCCAGACTGGGGCCAGGGGAGCGTGGAGGCTGTAGAGAGGGGTTCTGAACAGAGCAGTGTAGAGAGGGGTTCTGAACAGAGCAGTGTAGAGAGGGGTTCTGAACAGAGCAGTGTAGAGAGGGGTTCTGAACAGAGCAGTGTAGAGAGGGGTTCTGAACACAGCAGTGTAGAGAGGGGTTCTGAACAGAGCAGTGTAGAGAGGGGTTCTGAACAGAGCAGTGTAGAGAGGGGTTCTGAACAGAGCAGTGTAGAGAGGGGTTCTGAACAGAGCAGTGTAGAGAGGGGTTCTGAACACAGCAGTGTAGAGAGGGGTTCTGAACAGAGCAGTGTAGAGAGGGGTTCTGAACAAGGCTGTGTAGAGAGGGGTTCTGAACCGAGCAGACTGGTGCTGGAGTTCCAACTCCTTTCCCAGAATCCCCATGTCAAAGCTTCACCTACGTAAATAAGTTTCTCTTTGGTGGAAAATGTCCTCCATTGTTTCTCCATGTAGAAACAAAGAGGTATCACTGCCCTGTAGGGGTGTGGCTTCCCTCCCTGGCTCTACCTCCCGTTCAGCTGTAACGGAGTAGGACTGCTGGGTCAAAATGAAACTCCTATTGACTCTAAAGACACTGTACTGCCTGAAGAACGCAGACCCCCCCCCCCCTGTGTGGGCCAGGTAGGAGTGTGTACTCAGGAGAACCCCAGTCCAGCTGTGGTTCCTACGATGATGGGACGCTGCACACAGAGGAACCCTAACCTTTGTCCCTACTAGAGGAACCCTAACCTTCTTTGACCCTACTAGAGGAACGCTAACCTTTGTCCCTGCTAGAGGAACCCTAACCTTCTTTGACCCTACTAGAGGAACGCTAACCTTTGACCCTGCTAGAGGAACCCTAACCTTTGATTCCACTAGAGGAACCCTAACGGTTGACCCTACTAGAGGAACCCTAACCTTTGATCCCACTAGAGGAACCCTAACCTTTGACCCTGCTAGAGGAACCCTAACCTTTGACCCTGCTAGAGGAACCCTAACCTTTGGGTCACTAGACTCTACTGAACCCTAACCGTTGACCCTACTAAAGGAACACTAACCTTTGGGTCTAGTGAACCTTAACCTTTGGGTCACTAGACTCTAGTGAACCTTAACCTTTGGGTCCCTAGAGGACCCTTTTGGACTGGCCGGGCCCAGGAGAAGGGTTCTCCGTGGAGGACTCGCTCGGTGCTCGTGGTGAGGTCCATGATTACATTTAGCTGTGGAACCCGATCCGCCAGGTCTGGGTTTATAGATAGCCGGTCCGCGGCCGCTGGCCCATGAAGAATTCCCCGGGGTTCAGCGATGGTCACGGGGTGGTCCCTCTGAGGGGGTTCTGGAAGGTTCTAGGTTCTAGAGAGACAGTCATCTCTGACCCTGCTCTGAGTCTGTAGTCCTGGACCCCGATCTTCTTTTCTCCAAAGCTATTTGGCTTCAAACGGCTGCGCTCTGCGGTCCACAGACTGATGCTATCATGCTAGGCTACACCTGTGGCCGCTGCAGTGTTGGTTGCCTAGCTCTACCTGCTGAGTCACACAGGGAATATAACCCCCAAACCTGCAGTGGTAGTGCCTTGCTCTAGCTTCGGAGCTGCAGTAGGGCGTGGAACCCCCAACCCTGCGCGGTGGAGGACTTTGGTATCTCCTGGTCTAATCTTGGGCCACCTCTTGCTCTTTGCCGCTCTTAAAATAACCTCAACCTCATAGCACACAACACAAACACACTGGACTACACACACTGGACTACACACACTGGACTACGCACAGTGGACTACAGACCACTGGCCTACACACACTGGACTACACACACTGGATTACACAAAGGGCCCCAGGCCGACAGCACTGTTCCACCGTCAAACATCTCTCTTTGTGTCTGTCTGTCTGTCTGTCCTCATGTGAAGGGAACTTCCCTGCATCCCCCCCCCCCCCCCCCCACTGGCAGGGTGGCCCCGTTCAGGGAACTCCGCCCGGTGTGTGTGTGTGTGTGTGTGTGTGTGTGTGTGTGTGTGTGTGTGTGTGTGTGTGTGTGTGTGTGTGTGTGTGTGTGTGTGTGTGTGTGTGTGTGTGTGTGTGTGTGTGTGTGTGTGACTGTGGTAATCAGGATGAGCCTGACCCACTCTCTGCTCCGTGGCTGGGCTGTCCCACAGTGACCTGATGCACAGCTACTTATGCTAGGCTACATACGCTAGGCTATGCTAGGTTTGTGCCCCTTGCTGGCGTCTCTGCTGGGGGACGTTCAGATCAGGTCGCCCTCAGCTGCACATTAAGTTAACCGCTCGTTTCAATGAAAATTAGTATTAAATGTGTACTATAGTAGATAATGTGTAATATCTCTTTCTCTTTCTCTTTCTCTCTCTCTTTCTCTCTAGGGCAATGAAGCGAGCTACCCCCTGGAGATGTGCTCTCACTGTAAGTACTGTGGTCTGTCCTCCACTCAGCTGTTGGTCTCTACTCTCAGTCTGCTGTTCCTCCTGTAAGAACACACTGTGGACTGGTTTATTCCTGGCATGTTGTTGAGCCTGTGTGTGTGTCCGGTGTGTACGCTGTAGTGGTGAGTTGTGTTATCTAGGAGACACCTTGGTGTTGGAGAGTGAGTCAGCCATCTTCCTCCTCTTTCCTCTCCTTATCTTCTCCTCCTCCTCCTCCCGTCTCCCTGTCCGCTCCTCTTACTGGTGGCCATGACAGAGCCTGAGGGTCCTCTTCATCCTCCTCTCCTCCTCCTCCTCCTCCTCCTCCTCCTCCTCCTCCTCCATGTTGAGACTTAAGAGGCTCCCTTTCTCTGGATTTCACAGCTCCTCGTCTGCTTCTCATCATCTAACCCCTAGCCCTTATGCTAGCCCTTATGCTAGCCCTAATGCTAGCCCTTATGTCCGACGATATGTTAGCTGCCTTGTAAGCATATACGTTGGGAGATATGTTAGCTGATAGTTAGCAGAAATGTTGGCTGATAGTTAGCAGATATGTACTTGGTAGCTCACATGTTAGCTATCATGTTTGCTTTGCTGGCATGTTATGTGATAGTGTGATGAATATTGTGCTGTGATTGGCCAGTAATTCCTCTTCCTGTACCAGTGGACGGGTTCTCCTTTCCTCTCAGGGGTTCCCCCCCCCTCCCCTCCTGGGGCAAAGGGGAGGAGGAGGAAGAGGGGGGGATGCCGTGGCTATATTTAGACTTCTGCCCGACACAGGCTCAGGACGCTACATTAGCCTTGCGCCGCAGAGCTAGCTGGACCAATCATCCTAATGCGCACACACACACACTCTCTCTCTGACCTGGTTTGGGGTGTTTCTTCATGGATCACTGATCCCTGTGTTTGATGTTCTGTACTGAAGTCATAAACCACAGAGTGCTGCCTCTGTCAATCAGCCCCCTAACGCCATGGTTACCAGGTGCTGGTTGCTAGGTGACCAGGTGATGGTTACCAGGTGATTGTGACCAGGTGACCAGGTGATGGTTACCAGAGGCTCCTTACATACGCGATTGCGTCTCATACCCCTCGCCAAATCCTCGAGCAATGCCAAAGCTGCCATATTTAAGCTCGTTAGAATACAGAGGCTACCAGCAGAATTATTTATAGGGCTTGTGCCAATACGATAATTGATAACTATAGCTTATAGGCTAATGAAATGTAGGCCTACATATATATGTATGTATATATATGTATCAGGCTAATTAATGAAACTTAAGTGATACAGTTGCTCTGGCCAAGGATTGTGATTTGAAAGGGTTGTAGTGTGAACATAATATTTCCTATTTCATCATGGGTGCTTTGTAAAATTAATAATAAAAATAATAAATCTGAAGTGATGTGCGCGATGTGCGTTAGGTATCGAAAGAGTGTTGTTCTTCTTCTCTTAGGATGATTGGAGGTTTGCAACCCGACTTGGTGCATTACCGCCACTAACTTCCTGTTCTTGATTCCGGAGATTGACGTTTGTAAAACTTTGCGGGACCTCTTCTCCTGGGTGAAAGGATGCGTCGGACTGCGCACTATTCTCCGCAGTTCCGAGTTTTTTCTATAAATCACGACATTGGTGGTGAAAGATGCGTACGCACATATCCTCCCTGTTTCCGCAACGTTTCCGTGCGGACAGACCTTTATAAATGAGACCCCAGGTGATGGTTGTTAGGTGACCAGGTGATGTTTACCAGGTGATGGTTGCTAGGTGACCAGGTGGTGGTTACAGTACAGACATCAGCAGCCTCTTCACTAGCTCCTCCGGCTCCAGACCCTGTGACCGGGAGTCCGGCCCTCAGCGCCGTCATGAGGAGCGGGGGGCTCAGGGGGGGTGTCAGGGCCTCTGGCTCTAGGGCGCCCCCTTTAGGTGGACTGACAGAATCCGTGATCTGGGGATCACCTGACGTCAGCACAGAGCTAGCAACAGTGACCGCTAGTGGCGCTAGTTCTCCAGCTCTCTGCCTGTCTCAGGGCGGGCTAAGTGCTAAGCTACAACACAGAGTGTTAGCTGGCTCCAGTTGCCTAGTAACATGGTGGAAGATCCACACAGCATTTATTAACAAGGTGTGTGTGTGTGTGTGTGTGTGTGTGTGTGTGTGTGTGTGTGTGTGTGTTTCCCAGGGGACAGAATGTGACGTCTTAAAATACTTTAGTGTTTGAATGTGAAATGAAATCCACACTTGAATCACCAATGAGCTGGCTATTGACAGACCAAGCTCAATCATAGATTGCACGTTGGTCTGGCGAGGCTGCTGTCATTTTCTTCAGCACAAGAGGCCTGATCAACGGGCATAGTTCAAATGACTCTGTATGCAATTGGCTGCTTGCCGTCGCTTCTCTTTCGTCATTGTGTTAACCCAGCCAATAGCGCGCCAGGGGGAAAAGCGAGCTGGGTGATTGACTCCCGCAAAAGCGTATCGGAAGCAGAGAGAAATGTATTGCTCCTCTCTAGACCCTGCTGCAGGGCGAATTCAAATCGCCGGCAGAACGGGCTGGGGGTACCCAGTCTACCAAGGAGCTGCTCTCTGCTCTATTCAATCTGCAGGTCAGAGAATAAGCAAATTCACCTGTTTGATTCACCATGAGGTGTGACCGGACAGCTGACTGGGAGGGAGGGAGGGAGGGAGGGAGGGAGGGACGATGCAGACGTCGGTATTTGATTAAAATAAATCCACAAGTGAACAAATGAACGGGTTCTTTATTATTTGACGGCGTGTCGTGTGCACCGATGCTCCGTCGGCCCGAGGGGTCGGTCCATCGTACAACCCGCCCTCTGTATTAGTAACATCTAGACTGTCTAGTTATGGGGGCGGCATGTTGCTCAGGAGGTGGAGCGGGTTGACTGGAAGGTTGCTAGTTCGATTCCCCGTCTCCTCCTAGCTGAGTGTCGGGCTGTTCCTGAGCAAGGCACCTCACCCTGACTGCTCCTGAGGAGCTGGCTGTCGCCCTGCGTGGCTGACACTGCCGTGTGTGTGTGAATGTTTGCACGAATGGGTGAATGTGAGGCAGTGTTGTAAAGCGCTTTGAGTGGCCGGCCTGTAGCTGGCCTGTTTAAATTAGGCCAGCTACCGTTTAAGTTGAACTATTGTCTAATCTTAAGGAGTCCAGACCACAGTGACCATCCATGTGTTCCCAGGCTTTCTGCTAACGAGGTGGGGAGATTAATTAATGGCCGATGCTGTTTAGGAACACAAGCCACGCCCCTGTAGTAGGTTGTGATTGGTCGTTATTGTCATGTGCTTCAATGTCAATGAGCTTACATCGTAATTAACAACCGGCGATATCGAAGCTCCCCGCTCAGTCAGCACCAGGCAGCACCGTGTTGTGAGCGTTCAGTTAGCCGCGGCTAGTCATGGCAGGGAAGGTTAAGGCCCGGAGCGCAGGCGGGAAGACCCCGAGACCGGCGCACACACGTCGTAAGTATGAGGAGGTCGTCTCCCTGTGTTCGGCTAATCTCCTCCGTCTGTAATCTTCTTGTCTTCTTGTCGGTCTCCTGGGCTTAGAGCGCCTCCATTGTTCCCTCTCCTGGTGTGTGTGTGTGTGTGTGTGTGTGTGTGTGTGTGCGTGTGCGTGTGCGTGCGTTCCCTCAGAGACAACCTGGAGAACCAGGTCACCAAGTGGAGAGAGATGGTGTTCTCTTTCTTTTTAACTCCTTCCCCCTCTCCCTCCTGCCTCTCTCTCCCCCCTCCAGTCGATGCAGATGAGATCAAGCGTCTGGGGAAGCGGTTTAAGAAGCTGGACCTTGATAACTCTGGCTCCCTGAGTGTGGAGGAGTTCATGTCCCTCCCGGAGCTCCAGCAGAACCCGCTGGTCCAGAGGGTCATCGACATATTCGACACCGACGGCAACGGGGAGGTGGACTTCAAAGGTGGGCCGCAACGCCCTCTGACAGCACTGGTTAAAATCACTCTACTGGTTAAAAACACTCTGACAGTACTGGTTATAAACACTCTACTGGTTAAAAACACTCTGACAGCACTGGTTAAAATCACTCTACTGGTTAAAAACACTCTGACAGCACTGGTTAAAATCACTCTACTGGTTAAAAACACTCTGACAGTACTGGTTATAAACACTCTACTGGTTAAAAGCACTCTGACAGTACTGGTTAAAATCACTCTACTGGTTAAAAACACTCTGACAGTACTGGTTATAAACACTCTACTGGTTAAAAGCACTCTGACAGTACTGGTTAAAATCACTCTACTGGTTAAAAACACTCTGACAGTACTGGTTAAAATCACTCTACTGGTTAAAAACACTCTGACAGTACTGGTTATAATCACTCTACTGGTTAAAAACACTCTGACAGTACTGGTTAAAATCACTCTACTGGTTAAAAACACTCTGACAGTACTAGTTATAAACACTCTACTGGTTAAAAACACTCTGACAGTACTGGTTAAAATCACTCTACTGGTTAAAAGCACTCTGACAGTACTGGTTATAAACACTCTACTGGTTAAAAACACTCTGACAGTACTGGTTTAAAACCCTCTACAGTACTGGTTTAAAACCAGTACTGAAGAGTGTAGAAGCGCTGCAGGCGTGTTCACTTAGAGGACCTCGTTATGAGGATGTGTGCTGCCCTAATCAGAGTCACCGGGGCCCTGGGTGCTCCCCTCCACCAAAGAACATTAAGGCCCCTGCGGCACAGCCTCGCACCACCACCGCCCACCACATCACCCCCATCACCCTGCACAACACCCCCATCACCCTGCACCTAGACGTCTGGATCTAGATACATCTAGAGCAGGGATGGGCGCAACTTTCATGATAAAGCGGGCCACAATTCTTCATCATCACCATCAGAGGGCCATGTGACTGTGCACTTCAACTAGACGTAAACTGAGAGAAGCTACACATTTTTGAATTTGTTGGATATGATTTCCTGTATTCTGGTGCATTTTGGGGATGGCCACTACCTACAAAATCTTGTATGGTATGGTATGTTGATTGAACCAACATACATTAATTTCATGTTTTCCGTGCTCAAACAGCCACATGATTGGTTAGTATTATGATCAGTGCAAAGGGCTCACATACATCATCATTCAATGATGACACAAAACTGAGAAACAGTGGCCCAACATTAAGTGCAACAACTCAATGAACTCAAACCCAACAAGCATGATATTCACTTCAAGGCAGTTGTAGTAGTTGTAGTGGCGACTTAAGTGGAAATCTTTCATAACTGATATTGTTTCTAAGCAAACTAGACACATGGGTTTGCCTTTGAATTCTATGAACAGATATCTGCTTTTCTTCTTTCTTAACCAAGTTTTCTGTAACTCGATTCTTTATTCTTTTTTAAATAAAAATTATGTGCAGGCCTGACTGAGTGAGGATGCGGGCCGTATGCTGCCTGCGGCCCGCCAGTTGCCCATCCCTGATCTAGAGTCTAGATCTAGATACGCCCTAGACATCTAGATACACCTAGACGTCTAGATCTGGATACATCTAGAGGTCTAGATCTAGATGCATTAGACCTCTAGATCTAGATACATCTAGAGGTCTAGATAGATGTATAGATATAGATAGATGATTAGATATAGATAGATGATTAGATAGATGTATCGATAAAGATAGATGCATAGATATAGATAGGTGTATAGATGATTAGATATAGATAGATGTATCGATAAAGATAGATGTATAGAGCTATATATAGATGTAAAGGTATACAATTTTGTGTGATTTTAAGGAGGGAGGGGCGGGGGGGGGTCCGTTCATCCACCACCCGTAGAGCAGACCCTCGGCTCCTCTATCAGAGAGCATCATGGGAAAGTACCAGGAGAACCTGTGGTTCTGGTCCGGACCCCCAAGACCCTGTGGTTCTGGGGGCCGGACGCCCAAGACCCTTTGGTTCTGGGTCCGGACCCCCTGTAGTTCTGGGGGTCCGGACCCCCTGTAGTTCTGGGGGTCCGGACCCCCTGGTTCTGTGGTTCGGGTCCGGACCCCCAAGACCCTGTGGTTCTGGGGGCCGGACGCCCAAGACCCTTTGGTTCTGGGTCCGGACCCCCTGTAGTTCTGGGGGTCCGGACCCCCTGGTTCTGTGTTCTGGTCCGGACCCCCAGAACCCTGAGGTTCTGGTCCAGACCCCCTGTGGTTCTAGAGGTCCAGACCCCCTAGTTCTGGGTTCTGGGTGTCCAGACCCCCTGTGGTTCTGGGGCTCCAGACCCCCTGTGGTTCTGGGGCTCCAGACCCCCTGTGGTTCTGGGGGTCCAGACCCCCTGTGGTTCTGGGGCTCCAGACCCCCTGTGGTTCTGGGGCTCCTGACCCCCTGTGGTTCTGTGTTCGGTACTGACTGCTCTCTCCCTCCCAGAGTTCATCGAAGGCGTGTCACAGTTCAGCGTGAAGGGGGACAAGGAGCAGAAGCTTCGGTGTAAGTAGAGCTCCCCCCCCCCCCCCCCAAAGTGGGCCCCATGGGGTCCCAGAGGGGCGCCCTGGTGCCGGCCCCTCTGGGACCCCATGGGGCCCCCCCCCCCGCTGCCTCGCCGAAGCTTTCTCTCCTCTGTCTCCCTGCTTCGTGTCCCCCTCCCCCTGCTCCCTGGACGGCCCCCCAGGACGGCCCCCCTCTCTGTAAGTGGTGTTGACGTCGCGGAGAGGAGGAGGTTTGGTTTGTATCAAGACATCAGTCGTCCGGGAAGCACCCCCCTGAATCACACACTCCTGATCTGAGCGCCAAGACCGCCAGGCTCAGGCAGCTTCCTCTACACTTACTGCAGTTTTTTCACTGCAGTTTTAACGCAATTTTACTGTTGTTCCACTGCGGTTATACTGCAGTTTTACCATAGTTTCGCTGCAGTTTTAACACCGTTTTACTGTCTTTTAACACAGTTTTACTGTGGTTTCACTGCAGTTTTACTGCACTTTTACTGTGGTTTCACTGCAGTTTTTACTGTGGTTTTACCGCGGCCTCCCTGCCGTTCTGTTTAGTCGGAGGCGACAGTGTGGTTGTAACACCAGTGTTTCAAACACACTGTATTGCAGACAAGAGCAGAACCTCAACCTCTTGTTCGATGTTTGAGCATTGATGACGTCATAACAGTCCACTATATCGTGAATCTCTACTTAAGGTATCTAACCTCTACCTTAGTAAAAGTATAGCACGGCTGACACACTACCTCAGCAGGAAAGGAGATCTCTCTCGCTGTCTTTGTCTCTTTCTCTCTCTCTGACCCTCCCCTCTGGCCGCAGTTGCCTTCAGGATCTACGACATGGATAAGGACGGCTACATCTCCAACGGGGAGCTATTTCAGGTGCTGAAGATGATGGTGGGCAACAACTTGAAGGACACCCAGCTGCAGCAGATTGTAGACAAGACCATCATCAATGCGGACAAGGACGGAGACGGACGCATCTCCTTCGAGGAGTTCTGTGCAGTAAGTCCGCGCCGCTAACTGGCCGCAGCGTGAGCTTGTAGCGTCTCCTCACTCGCGTTGCGGAGTCTCCGTGCTAACATTGACTAGCGCCTTGCTAGCGTCTTTGTCTCGGATCCCGAAGTCAGACAAAATCATAACAAACTTGTCGGGGAGACTGCACAGACTCACCGGTATCGACGGTGTCAGGCCGTTCCAGTGGTTTTCCATGACCTTGGTGATAGGTTCCTCAGGACTCTAACTCTGACTCTGACTCTAACCATTTTGCATCCAGCGTGCTGTAGAACCAATCACGCGCAGCCTCCGGTCTGTGTTTCTGGAGGAGGGGTAAAGATCTAAAGTGAACTGGTTCAGAATGGGTTCTGCTGGGCTCAGGGAGCGGGTCCAGATGTTTGCTCCTCCTCATAATCCATTCATCTCATTTAAATACCGATAATGAGGCATCCATGTTGTTTGGAACGCAGCGACTCAAAGGGGCCACACTGGACTGATGGCGTACATCTGTACTCTCATATCTCATTATTTTTTACCTCTTGCTTTTGGAAAACTAAAACAATGAGAAGAATATAAATGTTTTTAATCTACAATCCATCCCGTGGTAAATTGATGGTCTGTTTCTCACGTCTCTTTCTCTCCCCTCTCCCTCCCTCCCACTCCCTCTCTCCCTAGGTGGTGGGGGGTCTGGATATACATAAAAAGATGGTGGTGGACGTGTGAGCGCCCAGCGAGCCCCTCCCCCCTCCCTCCCTCGCTCCTCCACAATCTCTTCTTCTTCCTCCTCCTCCTCCTCCTCCTCCTCCTCCTCCTCCTCCTCCTCATCTCAGTGTGTCCACACACTCTCCGTCTAACTCAATGGAAGTATTTTCTCTGTCTCAGTCTTCCCCCCCCACCCCCCCTCCACCCCTGTGTTCGTCTCCCCCCCCCCCCCCCCCCCCCCGTCTTCATGAAGCCACTTCCTGTCCTGGTGAGTGTTGATGAACTGCAGTCCTCTGGACCAGAGGCTCCCTCTCCCAGTTCAACCAGTACAACCACCACAAGGATCTCCCATTTCAACCAGTAGAAGGACAACAAGGTCAAGCTTTTCCCACTTCAACCAGTACAACCACCACAAGGATCTCCCATTTCAACCAGTAGAAGGACAATAAGGTCAAGCTTTTCCCAGTTCAAACAGAACAACAACAAGATTCTCACATTTCAACCAGTATAAGGAGAGGTCTTTCGTTTTTTCCCTCTCTGTCATTTTTGATAATTATTTTCTGTTGTTTTTTTATAAAGAGTCGAACGTCTTTGGTGCGATGGAAGCTTTGGTCACAGAGCTAGCCCGCGGCGGGTCACAGAGCTAGCCCGCGGCGGGTCACAGAGCTAGCCCGCGGCAATCACAGAGCTAGCCCGCGGCGGGTCACAGAGCTAGCCCGCGGCGGGTCACACAGCTAGCGTGCGGCGGGTAACATGCCAATCAGGACTGCTCCGTCTGAGCCGTCGCCAGGGCGACCCCTGCCTGAGCCCGTCCTCTCTTGTCCCTCCTAGCTTCCCGTCCATCTCGCTTCTGACCACGCAGCTCATGTTTTATTTTATTTTGTAAGGAGAGTGATCGTTTTATTGATACCTTAACATGTTTGTATTATTGATTATTCTAGTAGATTAATGAACGATGAGGCGGCTTACTGAAGAATCTGAAGACAAACTCCGACCCAGAGAACAAGTCCGTCTGACTTACTGACTGACACACTGGTCACCATGGAAACCCTGGTGACCCCGGGGGGTCAGACTCAGGGGACACTAGAGGTCAAGAGGTCGGCTGATATTCAAGCAGACGATGTAACCTCGGCGTTGAAGAACATCGTCCAATCAGCAGGCAGCCTTCCTCCTGGTTGTGTTCTGATGTGTGTACTGGGTGTAGTGGGGGAGGGGGGCGGAGACACTCTTAAACCACCGTAACCGTCGGCGATGGCCTCAGAAACCGCTAGGATACTCCTTTTTGTTTTTGTGTACATTTGAAAGTTGGCTTCTTCAACCCATGTTGTTATTTTCATCGTCACCATCATCACCCCCAACGTAACCACGGCGCCAAGCGATGGTGTTGCCACGACGACCACGACTGACGCGCCCCCCACCCCCCCCTCCCCGGGCCAGGGAGGAGCGTGATGAGATTAGTATGGGATGAAGGGTGGGGGTCGGGGTGACGGCGTGGTGTTGGGGGGGGGGGGCAGAAGATCATGTTGTCAGCGACGGGACCCCCGCCCCCCCCCACCCAACACCCCCCCCCCCCCCCCCCCCGCTCTGCACGGGCCCCCCCTCCTGCATGACATGAGATCTACTTTTGGGTTGTGCATGTGATCACTCCTTTGAAGATATTCCTGTTTACACACGGATGGTGATGTTAATATATTTAAGAATTTAATGGAATACAATAATGGATGTTGCCAAACGTTGGTGAATATAAACGATATAACGCGGCGGTCCGGAGGTTCTTTTTGTATTGATCAGTGCAGCTCGATGCTGATCCCAGACCGCCGCACGCCGCCGGGGGGAACCTTTGGTTCTTCCTCTGTAAATAAGACGAGTATTGGTGGACGGCGTTCCCGCCGGGTCCCCGGAGGGAATCTGTTCGGTTTGTGTGGAATCTGAAAAAAGATGGGACTTAAAAGGACCGTTTCTCATTTTATTCTGCATGCTGCATCCTATGCTGTGGGACTGTTGGAAATAAACATTTAAATAAAGTTTGAAATGTTACGCCACTATTTTGTCCTTCACGTCCAAAGCGGGCTACGGACCGCTGTGAACCGGCTTAATGTCTGCTAGCCATGCTAACAGCTAACTGTTTCACATGAGCCAATCACATGGGTCCCGTTATATCACATAACGGAGTGGCCCCAATGAGAGCTCTCATATTAAAGGAGGACTCTAGTGAATGAACAAAGCTTCATGAGTTTCCGGTTTATTCGAGTACTGGTGTTCATCAACATCCTGTTTCAACAGTTCATTCAGGGGGCTTTCATTTATTTACATTAACTTATGTTTCCAAACAGGAGCATACACTGTGTGGCCATTTTTGATCTTCTCCCCATCGCCTTTGGTATAACAGTCCCATCAACATCTATTTCCATGATGATGGCGGTGAACCACAGAGGGGGGGGGGGGGGTCTTCAGACTCGGGTCCAAATGTCAGAACGGTCTGATCTGGAAGGAGAACCTCCCAGCAGCCAATCAAGAAGAGGACGATGCAGAGATCAGCCAATTGGGGATCAGAAGCGCTCGGCTGTCCGGCTGGCCACCGTCCTGATGTTCCCGTAAACCTTTGAAGGTGGACTTCCTGTGGGAGAGACAAGGGACATAAAAGGTCACTTCCTGTGGCTCTGGGGTGGCTCCACGAGAGTGAGAGAGGGGGCGAGAGGAGAGGGGGGGGGGGGAGAGGAGAGGAGGGCGTCACTCACCAAGGATCAGGTTGCAGATGGCCGTCCGTGCCATCTTGATGTTCTGGAAGGATCCCAACAGGTGGATCTTACTGTGGAGAAACATTTTGATTGTTTTGATTGTGTAGCGTGTTGCTAGTTTGTAACTTGTTGTTAGTGTGTAGCGTGTTCCTAGTGGGTTGCTATTGTGTAGCTAGTGTGCAGCGTGTTGCTAATGTGCAGCTAGTGCTTAGTGTGATGCTAGTGTGCAACGTTTTGCTAGTGTGTAGCGTGTGGCTAGTGTGTAGCGTGTTGCGGGGCTCACGTGTCAGCCAGCACGATGCGGGTCTTGGTCACGTTCTCGATGGTGAACTTGGTTTTCCCGCCGGTCCCGGCGATCCTCCCCACGGCTCGGGAGAGGTGGTCACCTTTCAGGGGCTTCACTGAGGGGGAAGACCAAAGGGAGCGATCACAGAGCAGTCCAACAGCTCAGACCAGAGGTAGCGATCACAGAGGAGTCCATCCGTCTTTAAAGGGGACATATTATGCCACCAGATGTGAGTGTGATTAGCCTTACAAGCCGTTTCGAAAATCGAATATGTCCCCTTTAACGTCTTACCGTCTGTTACATCAAAAGTCTCCAGGAAGAGTTCATCTAACCGGATGAGTGCCAGCGCGTCCTGAGAAACGGAGAGGAAGAAACGAAATCAGTGTGAGCCATCGCGGTCAAACCTCCTAAAAGGGGGTCCTGACCCAAGGCACACCCTAACCCCCCCGCACACCCTATCTCCGGGTCCTAACCCCAGGCAGACCCTAACCCCCCGGTCCTTACCCCAGCCACACCCTGACCCCAGGCAGGCTCACCTCCACCTGGAAGCCCAGCACGAAGGCTTTGACGAAGTCTGACGCCTTTGTGAGCGCCCCGATGTCCAGAGTATCCTTACAGGTCTGAGGAGAGGAGAGAGGAGGGGAGGGAGAGAACCAAAGTGTTGACATCAGAGCTACGGGGATATGTTGTTAGATTCTACTTAGCTTCATAGATAGCCTGTAGTTAGCTTCTCCTTAGCACCATATTAAGCCTGTAATTAGCGTCTCCTTGGCTCCAGTCAGTTATAGTTTTAGTTAGTTGGTTAATTAGTTAGTTATGGTTAAGGTGCCCCTACCTTGATCTCCACGTTGCGGGTCTTGAGGTTGAAGCGAACCTGCAGCTGGAGGTTCTCCACGATGGGGGTGTAGATCTTCATCCAGTTCTCTTTAAGGGGGGTGTACCTGTTGGCCGGGACCGCCACCTTCCGCAGCTCGTCCGCACCGCCCTGAACCGAGGGAACACACACTCATCACCTTCATGTCACAGAGATGAAGATCACCTCATCACCTTTATCTCACTGAGTGCTCAGAGATGAAGCTACGATCTGATGGAACAAGTGTTGTAAACACTCCACTGCGCATGCGCAGTCACGCAGACCATGTGGATGAGACTCCACCGTTTAGGGGTTTAATGACAACCTTAATTAATAACGATCAGGATTAACGGTGCAGTGTGGATGTACCTTCAGCTTGTCCCCGGACAACGGGGGGAAGTGAGGCCGTTTGACCGCCGCCTCGCAGTCCATACCCGGGTCGTGTCTCCGCTTGGAACTCCGCCTGCTCTTCACCGCCGTGAACTCCTCCGGCCCGCCGGGGCCGACCGCCACACACCCACCGGGAGGGGGACCGGCACCTGGATCCATAACGAAGTTATGAAGGTTATATAAACCGTATTACAGATCAAAACAAGGAGCGAGCCGTCGGGTCGGGGACATGAGGTTGGTCTCGGGTATCGTAAAGGACCCTAGCAGGGCGCTGCAGGCGCCTGTAAGGACCGTCCCTAACATTGTGAAGAATAAATGTAATTATTGGATATCAATTTCTCTTAAATAACTACGTAAAATACATATTGCTTTTATATTTATGAACGTGAGAAATACGGAGACGATCCGCTCGTATTGTCTCGATCTCATCAGGCAGCAGGCCGGGCAGCCGGCCGGTGGTCGGGGTCCTCAGAGGACTGGTGTGTTTGCCGTTGCTCGGCAGTAGATCTTCTCCACTCATCCAACGTCTTTTCTTGGTTTATTTCCTCTCATTCAAGATGTCAACGCCGTTCGAGAAGCCGCAGATAATCTCCCACATCCAAAAAAGCCTCAACTACACCATATTCGACTGCAAGTGGATCCCGTGCAGCGCGAAGTTGGTCTGTCTGGGGAACCTGGCCCGGGGGACAGGGGTCCTGCAGATCTACGAGGTCCAGGGGGGAGAGCTGAAGCTGAATCGAGAGGTCTCACCCGCCCCCCCTATCCCCCTCACCTGTCCCATCTCCCCTTTCCTCCCTCACCTGTCTCTCTCCCCCCTCTCTCTCCCCTCCTCACCTGTCCCCTCTCGCCCCTCACCTGCCCTTCTCTTCTCCCTCACCTGTCCCCCCTCACCTATCCTCTCTCACCCCTCCCCTGTCTCCTGTCCCCTCTCCCTTCTCCATCCTCTCCCCCCTCACCCGTCCTTCCTTCACCTGTCCCCTCTCCTCTCACTTGTGTCATAAATGATGTGACTGAAGCCAGGGCATTGAGTGAACCAGGAGGTCGGTCCTTGTGCTGACCTCTGAGCCTGACCCCTGACCTCTGACCCCTGGTCCTCCAGATAGAGAAGGCCAAGCCGTTCAAGTGTGGTACGTTTGGGGCGACCTCCCTCCAGCAGAGACACCTCGCAACCGGGGACTTCGACGGAAACCTGCACATATGGTAACTAACTATGGTAACCATCACTGATATCAACCTCTATCTACTATAATAGGAACATTATCTATCCCTACTATATTAGATGATGATATATGATGTGTGATTTATGCTATGATGTATGATATATGATATGTAATATGTGATGTATATGATATATTATATATGATGTGTGATATGTTGTATCTGTGTTTGTGATGTGTGTGTGTCTGGTGTGTGAGTGTGACTCATGTGTGTGTGTGTATGTGATGTACGTGTGTGTGATATGTGTGTGTCTGTCCAGGGACCTGGAGGCGGCCACGGAGCCGCTCTACTCGGTGAAGGCCCACAAGGAGATAGTCAACAGCTTAGACGGGGTGGGGGGCCTGGGGGTCGGCGACGGGGCCCCGGAGATCGTCACCGGGAGCCGGGACGGTGAGGCCCTCACATACACAATACTACACAATACTGTACAATACTACATAATACTACACACTATTACTGCTACACAATACTACACACTACAACTGCACAATACTACATAATACTACAAACTATTACACAATACTACACACTACTACAACACAATACTAAACAATACTAGACACTACTACAACACAATACTACTACAATACTACAACACAATACTACACAATATTCCACAAAACTTCTACAATACTACACTATTACTGCAGGATATTACACAACACTTCACACTACTACTACGCAATATTACAAACTACTACTACACAATACTACATAATACTACATACTATTTGACAATACTACAACACAATACTACTATACAATACTACATAATAATACTGCAACACAAAATAATAGTTTTACACAATACTCCAACACATTATAATACTACAACACAATACTAAAAAACAATCCTAAAATACAATAATAGTACAATAATAATACAATACCACACGTATCTCAGATTTCTGACGATAAAGTGTGTGTGTGTGTGTGTGTGTGTGTGTGTGTGTGTGTGTGTGTAGGGACAGTGAAGGTGTGGGACCCCCGTCAGAAGGACACCCCGGTGGCCAACATGGAGCCAGGGGCAGGCGAGGCCAAGAGGGATTGCTGGACCGTAGCCTTCGGTCTGTGGACAGGCTAACTGAGACGCTAACACACACGCCCACTTGCATGCTAACACACAGACTAACTCACACGCTAACAGACCCTTGTTCACACACACTCAGTCAGCTAGCTCCTAAACCAACACGTCTGGAGGACTGCCCTCTGACTTCATCCGGACCTCTGACCTCACCCTGGCCTCTGACCACTGACCTCTCCCTCAGGCCACGCCTTCAACCAGCAGGACCGCTGCGTGTGCGCCGGCTACGACAACGGAGACATCAAGCTGTTCGACTTGCGGAACATGGCCGTCCGCTGGGAGACCAACATCAAGAACGGGGTGAGGAAGGGGGGTCCGGGTTCACCCCAGTAACGGGGTGAGGAGGGGGGGGGGGTCCGGGTTCACCCCAGGAACGGGGTGAGGAGGGGGGGGGTCCGGGTCACCCCAGGAACTTGGTGAGGAGGGGGGGGTCCGGCTTCACATCAGGAACGGGGTGAGGAGGGGGGGGTCCCGGGGTGAGGTTGGTGGTCCCGGGTTCACCCAAGGGTCCTCAGGCTGGCTGTAGGGACCCTGGCCCTCCCTGCTCCTTAAGGGCCCCCAGTCTGATCATAGAGACCGGAGCTCTGTGACTAGAGAGGTTTAGGAGGCGTGTGGAGGGGCTCAGCTGGAGGCTGTGATGAGATGTTCTGAGGGTCTGACACGTCAGAGTGGTGGTTACTATGATGCTATAGTGGTTACAGTATGATGCTATAGTGGTTACAGTATGTTACCGTATGATGCTATAGTCGTAACAGTATGTTACCGTATGAGGCTAAAGTGGTTACAGTATGATGCTATAGTGGTTACAGCATGTCACCGTATGAAACTGTATGTGCTACAGTATGTTACCGTATGATCCGCTATTGTTGCCGTGGGTCCCCAGGTCTGCTGCGTGGAGTTTGACCGAAAGGACATCAACATGAACAAGCTGGTGGCCACGTCCCTGGAGGGCACCTTCCACGTGTTCGACATGCGCACCCAGCACCCCACCAAGGGGTTTGCCTCCGTCTCCGAGAAGGTAACCCCCATGTCCTCACCGCCCCTCCCCTGGCTGCTTCGGCCCCTCCCCTAGCAGGTCTAGTGCCGTCAGAAAGAGACGTGGACCGGGCTCTGGCCCGCGGCCCGGGGAGGTGGGGCCGCTCCGACAGGCCTGGCTGAGAGAGGGGTCGTCAATCAGGGAGGTGTGTGGAGCTGTTGGACGACAGGCCCCCTGGACGCCATGGACAGGGGGAGGGACGGCGACACGAGGGAGAGAGATGGGAGAGAGAGAGAGAGATGGGAGAGAGAGATGGAGAGAGGGAGATGGGAGAGAGAGAGAGAAGGAGCGAGAGAGAGAAGGGGAGAGAGTGGGATCCAAGCCTTGCACAGCTCCAGCTCGGGGAAATCTCCAGGACCAGTAGATATTGGTCCATCCCTGATGCCCAGTAACTCTACTTTCTGCAGAGCTGTGTGGTAGGACAGGACAGAGACCAGGAGTACAATTACAATGAGGACCCTTTAAGACAGGGGTCCTCATTGTAATCGTGTTTGCGTTGCAGGGCCTTAGTACCCCTTAAGACAGAAGAGACCAGGAGTACAGTAGCAGTCGTTACACAACCAGGGCCATACTGTCTTTCCTGTGTTCTGTACCTCATGGCGGTAGAGACCTTCACCGTGTCGTGTTTGCGTTGCAGGGCCACAAGTCCACCATCTGGCAGGTCAGACATCTGCCGCAGAACAGAGACGTGTTCATGACCGCCGGCGGGGCGGGGAACCTGCACCTCTGGAAATAGTAAGAGACCCTCCGACTAACCCTGACCCCTGACCCGGACCCTAACCTCAACCATAGCACTACCCTCTAACCCTAACCCCGCCTACTGCCCTATCCCTTAGCCCATGGCTAGCCCCTCATGCTAACGGCTGTGTGTCTGTCTATCCGTCAGCGACTACCCCGCCCAGCGGAGCGGGGAGGACTCGGAGGGCGGGGCCGTGGGCGTGGCCGGGACGGTCAACCTGCTGCAGAACGTCACTCTGTCCACGCAGCCAATCGCCAGCCTGGACTGGAGCCCTGACAAGCAGGGGCTGTGCGTGTGCTCAGCCTTCGACCAATCGGTGCGGGTGCTCATCGTCACCAAGCTCAACCGAGTGTAAACAACAGCAACGACAACAAAATCAACAACAACAACCAAAGAAAAATACTATTTATCCCGACGAATCACAGACGAGCGTCCGCTACACCTGGTGTGACCTGGCTGATCACGTCACGTTCTGATGACGTCATCAATTTTTCTCTTTGTCTTCTGGAATCAGTTCAAAGGTCTCCTTTTTGATTGGCTCAAATGGGCGCTGGGCAGCCGATGTCACCTGCTGCGTGACATCACCTGGTACTCAGTTCAGCCAATCAGAAACACTGATGCTAACGACCACGTTGTGGCGTCGGATACGGCGACGAGTCTCTGATTGGTGAGTGAAGAGTGTTTCTGATTGGTGAGTGAAGAGTGTCTCTTATTGGTGAGTGAAGAGTGTCTCTGATTGGTGAGTGAAGAGTGTCTCTGATTTGTGAGTGAAAAGTGTCTGATTGGTGAGTGAAGAGTGTCTCTGGTGAGTGAAGAGTGTCTCTGATTGGTGAGTGAAGAGTGTCTCTGATTGGTGAGTTAAGAGTGTCTGATTGGTGAGTGAAGAGTGTCTCTGACTGGTGAGTGAAGAGTGTCTCTGACTGGTGAGTGAAGAGTGTCTCTGACTGGTGAGTGAAGAGTGTCTCTGATTGGTGAGTGAAGAGTGTCTCTGATTGGTGAGTGTTTTTGGGGCCAAATGGGCGGAGCTCCCCTCTGCCCGGGGGTCCAAGCGGTCCGGACGAGGTCCGCTCCGAGGAGGGGTCTGACCCCTGCGGGTGAGGGTCTGTGGTCTGCTGGACGCTGCTGCTCTGAGCTCTGATGTCTTCTGCCTCCTTTTGTTTACCATTAAACGTCTCGTTTTACAGACCGTGAATCTGCTCTCTTCATTTTACCTTCATGAGATCCCACACATACCGAGCTACTGTTCCAATCTGATGGTCTCACTCAGTGCGTTTACGTGGGATAGCTTGATAGGATTAAACCATATTCCGACTTGCCACTGGAAGCTATGGGTCGTAGGACTTTTCTGTAAACAACAGTCCTAATTATTACGTTGTTTCCTTCCTCTTCCGGGGGAAAGCCCAGGCGGAAATTCTCAAGCATGCGCACAACATGCAGTCCGATTCCAATACGATTGCTGAGTATACATGCTGTTAGTTTGCCACCTAGGAACGACTTATCTATGTGTTCTTCCGATCCGATTATGAGATGTCCGTTATGGTCTGATGTAGGTCGGACTATGAAGCTTACATGGATTTTTAAAGTCCAAACGGTGTCTGATATAATCAGAAATTAGAATATCTAGCGCCTCAGACACACACCTCAGTGTCTCAGAGACAGGTGTGCAGAGGAACACCTGGCCAGGGAGTCGACATGTTGGGGTCGGGAGGTCATGGGCCGTCCACTAAGGGGCTTGACCTTTGACCTCTGGGAAGCGGATCAGACCTGATCAGAACCTCGTATCCGATCAATTATTCTTAGTCTCTTTAATAATAAAAAGTGTATAAATGCCTAGGCCCTGGTACATGGTGTGTAAGATGAAACTTTATTATTATTATTATTACCATCGTTGCTCTTGCTTGATAACATAATCCTGACTCTGACGGACCGAGGGCTCACCAGACGCTGGTCATTCTTCAAGGCTGTTTCCTGACAGCATGTGATTGGTTTATAGAGGACAGTTTCATTTTGTTTTATGTCGTTTTTTATTTTAAGATCCAAAACGTTTTGTTGAAGTCATTTATTCGTGACTAGTTTAAGTGCTTTTGCATGTTATGTCGACCCTTAACTAAAGGAACTGTTTGTGTTTATAATATGTGTAGTAAGGGCTACCTTCTTGTGTAGTTATGTAATGTACCGTGTGGTGTGTAGTGTGTGTGTGTGTGTGTGTGTGTGTGTGTGTGTGTGTGTGTGTGTGTGTGTGTGTGTCCGTTATGTAACGGGGACTGGGAGGTGCTGGGGAATACTGGGACAGACTGGTGAGCAGCAGACTGAACCACTGGTCTACTGGGACCATGTGGTCCGGCGGAGACCTGCCGCCACCTGCCGGACAAACCGGGAACTTAACGGAGTAAAATACATTGAACGTTACAATATGAATGTGTTATATTTCGTTCTGAATGACAACGTGAGGGTAAGGGGGGTAAGTTTTACCTGCACAGGTGAATGCGATAGTCTCATTGTAATTGTAATACACAGGGCCGGATTAACAATTTTCTGTGCCCTGGGCAACAAGGCTCTAGGGCCCTATACTATAGGTACAGATGGGCCCCCCTGCGCCAGGGGGGTCCGGAGCGATTGTTGACGGGGGGGGGAGGGGGGGGATAAAGTAAAATATTTTTTTTTTGGTCGTGTTATGTGGTGTCTGAAGATGTATGTTTGCACTTTGAAAAAAAAAAAAAAAAAAAAAAAAAAATTATCAAGGGCCCCTTTCATGTCACGGGCCCTGGGCAAGTGCCCAGTTGCCCTAATGGTTAATCCGGCCTTGGTAATACAGTACAAAACATATTGTGAACGGGTGATCGATGCCGTGATGACGTCACAACGGCGACGGGAGTGCCGCGCGGTCTTCCCGCCGCCAGGGGGCGGAGGCCCCTTCACGCTCCCGGCTGCTTGTTGTGGTTTACATCACTTCCGAGAGGAGACGCATGCGCTGGAGAGAGACAGTTCCAGCGTGCTTATCGTTTACTAATCTATTTATCAGTGGGATTTGATATTCATAATGTAAGTATTCTTTATTGTCATAAAACAGTTTTGTTTTTACCGCAGTGTGTTAACTTCTGTTAAATTCTAACGGTACATCTACGATATTTTTGATCATCATCGCTCTGATCAGAGTCCTAGCACAGACAGACTGATCAGATGTCGGCGGAGGCGGAGGGTTACCCGGCGGAGATCCAGGAGCAGCTCACCGGCTTCGAGTCCTCGGTGGGGGTGATCAACAGCATGCTTCAGACCATGGTGTCCATGCCCCGGAACGACCTGCTGCAGAAGGTAGGCTCCCCAGACCCCTTAGTACCCCTTAATCCTCCCTTAAGATCCTCCTTAACCTTAAGGTCCCCCTTAACCCTCTCTAAAGGCCCCCCCCCCTTAACCTCATTATAGTCCCTCCCTGGGGCAGATGTTCTGATGGTTCTGCTGCGTTGGTCTGCTCTGTGTGACTGACCTCTGCCTTCTGCTCCTGACCCCAGCTGGACCCCCTGGATCAGGCCAAGCTGGACCTGATGTCGGCCTACACCCTCAACTCCCTCTTCTGGAGTGAGTCCTTGATCCTCCTGTGTGTGTGTGTGTGTGTGTGTGTGTGTGTGTGTGTGTGTGTGTGTGTGTATGTACCTATTGTTATAGTGTTAACGTGTGTGTGTGTGTACCTAGTGTTAATGTGTGTGTATGTGTCCCTAGTGTTATAATGTTAACGTGTGTGTGTGTGTTTCAGTGTACCTGGTCACACGAGGGCAGAACCCGAGGGAGCACGGGGTCAAGCAGGAACTGGTGAGTACCCCCCCCCCCCTTCCCATCAACGTCTCCAGAGCTGCTGGTCTCCATGGTAACCCCCCTCTGACCCCTCCCCCCCAGGAGCGCATCAGGGGCGTCATGACGCGGGTGAAGGACATCACAGACAGGAAGAAGGCGGCTCGTCTCGACAAGGGTGCCGCCGCCCGCTTCCTGAGACACGCCCTCTACGACGCCGAGGAGGGCAGGGCCAAGAGGCCCACGCCGGGCCGCGCCCCCAAGACCCCCACCCCCCAGACGGGCCATGCACCCAAGACACCTGCCCCCCAGACGGGCCATGCACCCAAGACACCTGCCCCCCAGACAGGCCGCGCCCTCAAGAAACCCACCCCGCAGACGGGCCGTGCCCCCATGACCCCGACCCCCACGAAGAAACCCAGGAAAAAATGAACACATGAATGGACAAATGAATGGATGAACACATGAATGGGTGAACGCACGGATGATGAACAGGTGGACGATGAACACATGAATGGGTGAACGCACGGATGATGAACAGGTGGACGATGAACACATGAATGGGTGAACACATGGATGATGAACTCGTGAATGGATGAACACATGATGGATGCTCACATGATGAACGCATGATGGATGAACCTGATGAATGGATGAACACATGATGAATGGATGAACACATGATGAATGGATGAACACATGATGGAAGATCACATGATGAACACGCGATGGATGAACACATGACAGATGAACACATGATGTATGAGGTGCTGGCGGTGGTTCATGGCTGATGTCCCACATCGTGTCGGCTCTCTGAACCTCTCCTCTGTGAGGACTGTCATGTGCATTGCTATGGATACATAAGCTACGATTGCCACATGTCTGTAACCTTGGAGACTTGTGTGTTCCAGTGTTGTCGGTGAAGGTGGTTTTGCATTGGTTGCTTCATCACTTGTTTCTGTCTGTGATCTGAAGGACTTTTAATAAATACTCGAGCCTATAGTCTGTCTGTCTGTCAACCTCAGGGAAGGTGACCATGACGACCACCAAACCAGGGGGAGAGGAGAGATCAAAAGGTGGATTATAAAGAATGTTTCCCGGATTGATAATGAGTACTGAGTAATACTACTGGTATTGCGGTACTGGTTCTACAATTGGTACTACAGTACCTGTAGTCCTGGTACTACTGGTCTGGGATGGGGTCTTCAGTGCTGGGAGCATTGGTCTTCAGTACTGGGAGCGTTGGCCTTCCTGTAGTTGGGAGTTCTTGCAGCTCGCTGGGTTTGATTGAACTGATCCCCTCCTAATGGAGGCCTGACGTGTGATTGGTTGAACGACGACCCGCTGGCTGCGTTGTTCAGAGAGCACCCCGCCCTCTTGGGGACTCAACCTTTGACCTCTGTGTCGGGCAGCGACCTGCTGCCTGGCCCCTAACGGGTCCTCATATGACAACACTCCCTGCCGTGGGGGCGGTCCTCCGGTCTGATCTCAGCGCGGCTCTCTCGTCGGGGCAGGAGGCGGGCTGGTGCTCCCTCCTCTCCTCCCACCCTTCCCTCCAGCCTCTCCCTTCCTCCTCCCCCCCTCCGTGGTGAGTGACGTTTGTTTAGCCAGGCGGCCGCGTTCCCACCACTAATGTTCCAGGGCTTCAAAGACCTCATCAACGGCCTCAGACGCATATTGGAAAAATATGGATTTCCTCTCCCTCTTCTCCTCCCCCAACCCCCCCTCCTCATCCTGCTTCCCCCCCCCCCCCCCCCCTCTCCTCCCATCATGTTGGATCCACCCCCTCTCAGCGCTGGTGAGGCGGCGACCACACTAGTTTGTTTGGAGAGAGAGAGAGGGAGTGAGAGAGCGGGAGAGTCAGAGGGGGAGAGAGGGAGAGGAGTGACATGTGGTGTAAACATGTCGCTGTGCGTTTGACGGGCGGTCAGAGGGAATCTAAATGATGCTGGTGTTGTCATCGGGACGCGTTCCAACACAACGCCGGTTTGGAATGCGGGTCGGCCTCAGGTCAGGGTCTGCTCCATGAAGGTTCAGCTAGCTGTTCCCCGGACGTCCTCCTCACACTGAGCCGCAGGGAGAGTGTGTGTGTTCGTGTGTGTGTCCCTGCTGGTCTGTGGACACTAGGGTGAGTGTGTGATGGTGGGACCCGCGCTGTAGAGCGTTCGGGGGAGAGAGAGAGAACTTTACTCGTTGGGTTATTAATAAACTCTCACCGCTAATGTAACTCCTCATCAATCACTGCCTTCCGGGGTCCCGCTGCTGTACCTCCTCTGGCCGCCAGCAGGGGGTGCTGTCGGACCAGTAGCTAGCGCTGTCAGACCAGTAGGGGGTCTGAGGCGTGGAGGCAATCGTCCTGTGTGTATTTGCATGGTTGTGTGTGCGTGTGTTTGTGTGTGGGTGCCGTTGTGTTTGTGTCTGTGTGTGTGTGCGCGCTTGTGTACGTGAATCTGCAGCAGTTTGCTCCAGGTTGACAGACAGGAGACATTCTTCTGCTAATTTACATCCAGACAGCTGCAACCCCCCCCCCCTCCCAAACACACACACACACACACACACACACACACACACACACACACACACACACACACACACACACACACACACACACACACACACACACACACACACACACACACACACACACACTAAGCCCAGCAGGGGAGCCAGGGAGTGTGTAGAGGTGTGTAATGGATTGGATTAGTCATAACTCCAGTGTGTGTGTGTGTGTGTTGGTGGAGATGAGGGAGGTGTAAAGGGGTTGGGGAGAACGAGGGGGGGGAAGAGAGGAGTAGAGGGGAATAGTAGACTCCCGCTCCTTCTCCTCCTCCTCTTTCCTCCTCCTCGTCGTCCTCCTCCTCCTTTCTTCTCTTCCTCTGAGCCTTTAACGAAACACGGGTCAAATTAAAACAGGCGCTTCTGTAAAGTTATCGCGCAAACTTTTGATTTGAAAGAGCCGGTGTTGGCTGCCTGTCGGCCTACCACACATTAAGCAGAAGTAGGATCATCTTTCTCAACCAGTGGGGAAATATGCGCCCGTCCGCCGCCCGGCGCGTTGCGGGTCTTTAGCGCACCGCGGGGTGCCGTTGGAGCGGGAAAACACGAAGCGGCCGCCAAGAAAACAGTTTGAATGTTCCGGCTTCCCTCGAAAGAGAAACACCTGCGGCGGAGCTTGAGGAAGACGGGCGGTTATCTTGGCCGCGCGCATCGCTCTGC
>NC_044062.1:10334204-10346704 GCF_902167405.1 Gadus morhua
ATCTTGGAAATGGGTTTGCAAAAGAAGGATTCCGAACTAAAATCAGATCATGTTTTTCAAAACATTTTGATCTCGGTTTGGGATTATCTCGAACCCATCGTAACAGGATTATCTCGAACCCATCGGAAGGGTGGATACAGGGGGATTAAGGGTTGGTCATCCTGAAATTTGGTATGTGGATGACAGTGATCCAATCCAATGTTCCATTAAAAACTGGCATAAGAGTAGGATGGATCAGGGGACCCTGGATAGCAAAACATGGGTTTCCAAATCCGGATCAATTTGATCCAGATGAAAAAATAAATAACTGGGCCCAGATCCCAGTGCACAGAGCGCAGTCCGCGCTCAGACCCCCCACTGCAGGTGAGCAGAGGGCCGTGTTTGATGTCCGGCCGCGGTGCGTTTGATGGTCGGGTGCGTTGGGTGAACTCTGCATTGCTAACGAGCGGCTCGGCGCTGATCAGTCCTGTTGCATCAGGGAGTGAGACCGGGCGGGGGTGAGGGAGTGAGGGGGGGCAGGGGGGAGAGGAGGGAGGGGGTGGATGGAAGTGAGGGGGTGGGAGGGAGTGAGGGGGGGCGGGGGAGAGGGAGTGGGGGGGGGGGCAGGGTGCTGGTGGGCGGTCACACTGCAGACCTTCAGCAATCTGGAATAGGGGCCAATTAGCGCAGGGCTTTAATTAGCCGCCCTGGTTTTATGCACATCCCATAATACGAGAGCAGCCATAAACAGGGGAGGGTTTACAGCGAGCCGCGTCCAATGAACACTTCAACAGGTCTGCAGGAACACGAGCCAAAGGACAGACGGAGGGAGGCGGCCCTAACCCGCGACACCCCGTTAAACACGCCGTCTTCTTCTGTGGTGGTTTCACCTCGTAGGGCTGGGGGCCTCTGGAGAGGCTTCAAACCCCAGCTCCTCCTGGGTGCTGACGAGTCCTCGGGCAAGGCCTGATCCTGGTCCTGGTTCCGGTCCTGGGCCAGGTCCTGGTCCCGGTCCAGGTCCAGGTCTTGGTCCTGGTCCTGGTCCAAGTCCTGGTCCTGGTCCTGGTCCTGGTCCAGCTCCTGGTCCTGTCCTGGTCCTGGTCCTGTCCTGGTCCTTGTCCTGGTTCTGGTCCTGGTCCCGGTCCCGGTCCTGGTCCTGGTCCCGGTCCAGGTCCTGGTCCTGGTCCCGGTCATGGTCCCGGTCCTGGTACCGGCCCAGGTCCTGGTCCTGGTCCTGGTCCTGGTCCAGGTCCTGTCCTGGTCCTGTCCTGGTCCTTGTCCTGGTTCTGGTTCTGGTCCCGGTCCCGGTCCTGGTCCTGGTCCCGGTCCAGGTCCTGGTCCTGGTCCCGGTCATGGTCCCGGTCCTGGTACCGGCCCAGGTCCTGGTCCTGGTCCTGGTCCTGGTCCAGGTCCTGGTCCCGGTCCTGGTACCGGCCCAGGTCCTGGTCCTGGTCCTGGTCCTGGTCCTGGTCCAGGTCCAGGTCCCGGTCCTGGTACCGGCCCAGGTCCTGGTCCTGGTACCGGCCCAGGTCCTAGTCCTGGTCCCGGTCCCGGTCCCGGTCCCGGTCCTGGTCCTGGTCCTGGTCCTGGTCCTGGTCCTGGTCCTGGTCCTGGTCCTGGTCCCGGTCCTGGTCCTGGTCCTGGTCCCGGTCCTGGTCCTGGGTCCGAGGGGTCCAGGGTCTGATCAACACGCCCCGGGTCATCCCGAGCGGTCTGGACTCCATGAAGACGGGACATGCGAGCGACGTCCTGAAGGAAACAGGAGATCAAACCAAACAACGTTAACATCAATACCATCAGTGTTTCAGACAGCAGGTCACAGGGTGGGCCCTGAAGGAGACCGGCCTCTGGACCTGATACCTTCAGCGGAGAGGAGGTCTACCTTCTCAGACCACCACGTTCCAGAACATCACCATTGGATACACTGAGCCACCACTTCTGAATCTACTTCCATGTTCGTATAAAGGGTCACATTGTGGGATTATTTATCCCAGGATGTGTATTGACGTTGTGTGTTTGACGTAAACCGTCCAGTCAGAGATAGGACGGTGCTCGAGTCGTACACAGGTTCGATTCCCGTTTGGTGAAGACCTTTGCTTTGCTGAGTTGGAATAAAAACTTAGTTTTGCAAATCACAGCAAATGTTTACGACAGAAGGTTCCAGACGCAGCCCCTAAGACCCCACAATAAAATAAATGAAATGATCTCGATTGAGTTGATTTGCTGCGACTGCTCCGTGCAAAAACACAAATAAAACCTTTGCTGGATGAAATTTGCATATCAGCACATTACCACACGGCACTCCGAGAGATTAAAAGAGAGAAGCTGGACTCAAACCTGCAGGAAAACGGCAGAATATTCATCAGTGTTCAGCTCTCCTTTAGTGGCAAGAGCTGTGAGCACAGAGAATGTACACACTGAACGTACACACACACACACACACACACACACACACACACACACACACACACACACACACACACACACACACACACACACACACACACACACACACACACACATATAACCTATACACACACACACACCCACACCCACACAGCCTTACACAATCAAGGACACACACAAAGCCATACACCCACACACAAACACTGACCACACACACACACACACACACACACACACACACACACACACACACACACACACACACACACACACACACACACATATAACCTACACACACACACACACACACACACACACACACACACACACACACACACACACTCACACACACACACACACACACACACACACACACACACACACACACACACACACACACACACACACACACACACACACACACACACACACATCATACACAAAAGCCCCAGCCTCCCCCCGGTGAGGCCCCCAGCCTCATGGCGCGTGCTTCTGATGACGGCGGCCGTTTAGTTCCACAGGACGACACGTGGCAGCGAACTGTGTTTGAATGGTAATGAACCGCGCGCTAACGAGGCCAAGGCAGCGGCCTCAGGCCAGCGGCCGCTGATAGCAGCTAGCAGGGTTTAGCTAGCAGGGCGAATGCTAGCCGTGTGGTGGTAATGTCAGCCACAGTTAGCCGCTGGTAGCCGCTGTTAGCTGCTGTTCGCCGCCGTTTGCCGCCATTAGCCAAAGTTTGCCACTGTTAGCCACAGTTAGCCGCTGTTAGCCACAGTTAGCCGCTGTTCGGAACCGCAGGCTGCGGTTCCGCTCTCCTCTGTTCTCTGGAGGTGATAATGTGACGCCTATGCTTACTTTAACGAGCCATGCACACACACTTTCTCTCTCTCACAAAAACAGAAACACACACACTTACTCTCTCGCTCACACACTAACACACACTAACATACACACACACACTCACGCTTAGTCACTCACTCAGATGAACACATTCACACAAAGAAATGAACTTGTAAAACACAGTGTGTGTGTGTGTGTGTGTGTGTGTGCGTGTGTGTGTGTGTGTGTGTGTGTGCGTGTGTGTGTGTGTGTGTGTGTTTGTGTGTGTATGTGTGAGAGAGAGAGAGAAAGTGTGTGTGCGTGTGTGTTTTAATGGGGCTCTTAACAGCTGTTTCTGATGATGGTCTGTTGTTTACTGGACCTAATTAACCAGTAAACCACCTCACTCCCTCCAACTCATACAACACACAAAACACACGACACAGCAACGCAACAAACACCAACACACAATACACTCATCACAACACACACACACCATCTATATCTGTACTCTAGAGGGCAGCAAGAGACCAGTTGATACCAGCATGTAACATAACTCCGTACGGAGTGTGTGTGTGTGTGTGTGCGTGTGAGAGAGTGCTGTGTGTGTGAGAGTTTGTGAAAGTGTGTGTTAGTTTTCTCTCTGTGTGTGTGTGTGTTTGAGTGTGTGTGAGTGTGTGTGTGTGTGTGTGTGTGTGTGTGTGTGTGTGTGTGTGTGTGTGTGTGTGTGTTTGTGTGTGTGTGTGTGTGTGTGTGTGTGTGTGTGTGTGTGTGTTTGTGAGAGTAGAGAGGAACATTCCGGGTCCGTGTAGGAATGAGGCCGCGGGCGACGTCAACTCAGCCACGACCAGCGAGAACAAAACCTCATATATCAAACACCCAGCCTCACCGAGACTGGCTAACCCAACCTCACCCAGACTGTCTAATACAGCCTCACCCAGACTGTCTAACACAGCCTCATCCAGACTGTCTAACCCAGCCTCACCCAGACTGTCTAACCCAGCCTCACCTAGACTGTCTAACCCAGCCGCACACCCAGGGTTAGACTGCATCTCCGCTGGTTGAAGTGCAGCAGAAGTTTGTTCCTCATCCAAGAAAGAGAAGGAGGAGGCGGAGCAGGAGAACAGGAGCGGAGCTAGAAGATGAGGAGGACCACATCTGAAGAGGCCATCCCCAGGAGGAGGACCTCTGAGGAAGAGGAGGAGGGAGGGGGAGGAAGAGGAGGAGGAATGGGTAGGGGGAGGGGGAGAGGAAGAGGTAGAGGGAGAGGAGGGCCTTAAACAAGACGTCAAATATCAGTTCCCCCCCGCCCGGTGACCCCCTCCATCAATGGGCGGGGTTCCGGGGGGGTCTGCTGCCCCCCCCCCCCCCCTCACCCGGTGCCCCCCTCCCCCACCTCCCCGGCGGGGGTCCGGTGTCTCTGATCTTCCTGAACCACCGTCGTGATCACATTCCAGAACAATAAAGTTGCTAATTCGATTCCAGAAACAATAAAGTTTGAATTTGAACCCCAGCCAGCCGTCGTGAGGAGATAACGCTAGGCTAATGTAGCTCTCGCTAGCGCTGATATCCCTGTTAGCGGACGTTAGCGGACGTTAGCTGAGGCCTAGCCTTTCCCAAACGGCCGCGCGCCCCCCATAACCCAGAGGTCAACGGCCCGTTGGAGAGGGAGGGCGGGCCAACATGGCCAACCACGGTTTGCCGTGACGACGGTCTGAATGTCAGCGCGGCCGCGGGTTTGAAAGGGCTGGGATACGGCCCGGAGCTCCACCTTCTCTCTGTCTCTGTCTCTGTCTCTGTCTCTCTCTCTCTCTCTCTCTCTCTCTCTCTCTCTCTCTCTCTCTCTCTCTCTCTCTCTCTCTCTCTCTCTCTCTCTCTCTCTCTCTCTCTCTCTCTCTCTCTCTCTCTCTCTCTCTCTCTCTCTCTCTCTCTCTCCCTCTCTGTCGCTGTCTCTCCCTCTGTCTCTCTATATCTCCTTCTCTCTCTCTATATATATGTCTCTCTGTCTGTGTGTCTCTCTCTCTGTCTCTCCATCTCTATATATGTCTCTCTTTCTGTCTCTCTCTCTGTCTCTATCTCTCTCTCTTTCTCTCTGTCTCTCTCTCTGTCTATATATATGTCTCTCTGTCTCTCTGTCACTCTTTCTGACTCTCTCTCTCTCTCTGGCTCTCTCTCTGTCTATCTGTCTCTCGCTTTCTCTCTCTCTCTCTCTCTCTCTCTCTCTCTCTGAGAGACAGGACTGGGAGACAGATTCTCCCCAAATGGGATTCAAGATTTATTGACGTTTTGTTTGCTCATCAAAGGTTAGTCCGTTAAAGCTTCACCTGTTCGCCATGGATCTCTATGGAAACCGAATTTAAGAAAAACGTAACATTCAAAATAAATACATTTCAGTTTGACTACTGGGAAGAAATAATGCAGTCTGATATTTTAATATTTGACAGTCATTTGTCAAATAGGTTATTAATCATCAGGCTGCAGCCTTGAGACGTTTCATTTCCTTCTGGTGCTCAATCCTGCTCCCGCCTTGTGCTTTCCGCTCTAAGCCAACCACAAGCTCCTCCTCATTAGCTCTTAATTGGGATTTATTAACGCAAGTCGTCTTTGATTACTTTTTGCGTCGTTGCGCCGCGAGACCGAGGTGGTTCTGCGTAGTTTAGCACATTTGCGATCTACATAGAATGCTCTAAGACCAACCTTTGTTTTTTGCACTTTGTGTTTTTGACTGAACACCCCGGACAACGTGGCCTCCAACATGGCCACCAACGTGGCCACCAACGTGGCCACCAACGTGGCCACCAACGTGGCCACCAACGGAGCGCTTCTGCAGGACCCCCGCAGTGCGTCCCCCCCCAGTTATATTACCTCATGCTGGTTTGATTTGTTCGGGCTGTCTGTGCACCTCACAGACGGTCTTTATCGCAACAGACTCTATCCCTGTTCTTCAGAGTCTATCCCTGTTCCTTCAGATGCTATCGCTGTTCATACACTCTAGCCCTGATCCTTCAGACCCTATCGCTGTCCCTACATACTCCATCCCTGTTCCATCCCTTCATGCATTTGAGTGAAGTTCCCGTCGGCACCGCTTTGCCGGGTTGTGTGTTGAGGGCAGACTTGTACCTCACTGTTTTTTTATTTTTGAACTGGGGTCGACTAGCGACCCGAATGACCCCGCCCCCTGAATGCCATCACGACCATCACCTCACTGGGCAATTGTGAATGTGTTCTGTTTCTGTTAAAAACGGGAAACGACTGTGGAACCATGTTGACATAATTGCTGTAAAAAACACAATCAAACATTAACTTTACAATACTGGTCTTGTACTGTGCGTTTCTCACCATCCAGAAGAGCTTTTAAAAATGTTTTCCAAACTCTTTGCGCCATGAATTACTGCAAAGTTCTGTGTTGAGGGAGGATCCCACCCTCCTCACAGTAAGGCTAAGTCAGTACCTTCATAAACTTCAGACGGGTTGAGCAAACAGGGAAGTGAAGGGATGAGTACATGAATCACAAGGTATGAGACAATTCATCAACGGGATTCTTGCTTTACAAATATTACGTGTGTGTTCATTCCAAGACCCCTCATGGTTCAGAGACTGTCTCAATTTTCCCCTTGAGGAGCCAATGGCTGACTGACTAGAACCTCGTGGATACGATGGGCTGACAGGGTTTGACTGACTGGGAGCACTGGGAGTGATGTTTGGGCTCCATTGGTGTTGAATTTACCGTGGTCATGGGTTTGTTGCTGTACTGACTTGCACACACAACTTGAACACCGCTGGCCGTTTGTTATTCCGACTCCATGTCAGCAGCGTTTACAGCTTCCTGCTCAGTGCGGTGGCGTTCCCTGCAGTGTGATGCCGGGCGGTTGGCCGCTGCCCCCCTCCTGGTTTTAGCGGTGGTTTATTCTAACCCGCTGGGCTGGGATCCTCTTGCTAGGGGTTGAATAACGGCCACACACGCTGCGTCCTCCAGATTCTGTTCTGGCAACGTGAACTTCAGAGGATCTGAGGTCGCTTTAAACGGGCTGCGTTTGGATGAGTCATTTAAAAAAGGTTCTCTATGAATTTCCACATGAATAATTTACGTATTTTACCAAGAGGAGCCAGTGAAGATCTGTAAAAACATCGACAAAGGCAAGTAAAGTTTACAGCTTTCCTCCTCATTCACTGGAGCACTTGACGTTTGTTCTGAAATGTATTGACCCCTTCTCTCTTTGTCACGTCAGGATCCCGACTGAACCTGGACCTCAGGCCGGACGGGGCTCCTGCTAGCCTTCATCGCGGTGAGGGGTTACCAAATGCTCGCAGGACCTGTGCATCCTAATCAGAGTTTTCCCCCCAGTCCTCAGACGCAACCGTTTATAAATCCAATGAACCTTTGAGCTCTTTCGTGGAAACATTACAGAAGATTAGCCCACTGCCAGCGCTGTGTGGTACGGTTCATACTCTAGAAGAGACTCTCTTTTCTATTTTATTAACCGTTTAACCGCACCATCTAATTTAACAAGTGTGTGTAAAGTTTGGTGACACTTGAGTCTTTGAGTCCAGCTGTATAATAATTTACCGGTGACTGTCAACACGGAGGACATTTTGTTTGAGTTCAAAACGTATATTGGAACAATTAAAATAAATCTTGTTTGAACTCCCATTAACCCGGAGGCCCGCAGGACCCCTGATTTACGGCCGTCCTCCTCTCTGCCGGAAAAAAACTCAAAGTCAGAGAGAAATTAAGTCATTTCTGTGGAAAGTACCGTCCACTAAATCCGTTTCTTTGAGAAGGAGAAATTCCTTCTTCGGTCCTCCAACCCTGGGCCCGCATCGGTGATAAATCACTAGATCAAATCAATAACAGCTGTGTTAGCATCCTCCGCGCTTTTTATCTACGCAAAATATCACTGCTCCACCTCTAAATCTCCGGGCTTCTCCGAAAGGTGGACCTTGCGCCTTAAATCAAAGTAGCAGTGCGATAAGTCACGTCTGGCTAACGTTAGCGGGCTGTTTGTGTGCTGCAGACTGTTGTGTAAATACAGAGTCTTTATCAGCTCCTTATTGTCATCATTATTGTTCTTCCTGACAAGACAAGATGGAGAACAGTTATCATTCTCTAGTTCTCTTTGAAGCCTTCCCTGTTCAAAGAGAATAAGAATCGTCAGACTAAGATTAGAAGAAGGAATCATGACATCCAAACGCGGGGTGAGAACCATTTAGAAAGACGCATGAAAGTTCATGAAGTAATGTTATTCTTTTAGAAATGTTATTGTTCACAAAAATGAGTTTTATACATGATCATAATCTTGAAATGCTCTTATTTTTGTTAATGGCCTTCATCACATTAACCGCTGGGCTCGTCTTCATACCCAGGGCCTCCTCAGGGCCAGAGAGATGAGCAGGAGGAGAACACTCTGAACCCCAGAGAGATCAGCAGGAGGAGAACACTCTGAACCCCAGAGAGACGAGCAGGAGGAGCAGGAGGAGAACACTCTGAACCCCAGAGAGACGAGCTGAAGGAGCAGGAGGAGAACACTCTGAACCCCAGAGAGACGAGCAGGAGGAGAACACTCTGAACCCCAGAGAGACGAGCTAGAGGAGAACACTCTGAACCCCAGAGAGACGAGCAGGAGGAGGAGGAGGAGAACACTCTGAACCCCAGAGAGACGAGCTAGAGGAGAACACTCTGAACCCCAGAGAGACGAGCTGAAGGAGGAGGAGGAGAACACTCTGAACCCCAGAGAGACGAGCAAGAGGAGCAGCAGGAGAACACTGTGAACCCCAGAGAGACGAGCTGAAGGAGCAGGAGGAGAACACTCTGAACCCCAGAGAGAGGAGCAAGAGGAGCAGCAGGAGAACACTCTGAACCCCAGAGAAACGAGCTGAAGGAGCAGGAGGAGGACACTCTGAACCCCAGAGAGAGGAGCAGGAGAAACTCCCAAAACCCAGAGGAGGAGGAGGAGGAAAAAACGACCAGATTGTGAAGGTGGTGTAGGAAGAAGAGAGACACAAAACCCCATAGACGAGAAGGAGGCGCAGGAGGAGGTGGATCCTCCTTCCAGGGTCAGAGGAGGCCCACAGTGGATAACCAGGAGCCAGAGTAGACAGCTTTAGAGAGGAGCTTATGGAGACACGTCATGGAGACATGTCATGGAGACATGTTATGGAGACATGTCATGGAGACATGTCATGGAGACATGTTACGGAGACATGTCATGGAGGCATTTTATGGAGACATGTCATGGAGGCATGTTATGGAGACATGTTACGGAGACATGTCATGGAGGCATGTTATACATACAGATGGAATGTTAGGAATATTTCTTTAATAACGAATGTATTCTTGAGTAAAAGTGGCGCTCTCGTTGACCAGTTGGTGATCCCTTCCTCGTCCTTCGTACTTCTGTTTATTATGTTGTACTTTAATATGTTAATGTCTTACATTGCAGAAATGGCCATGATGACAGAGTCCTGTGGAGCCTGAGGGGCGGTCCGAGTGTCTCACACAGCGGAACGCTCCAGACTTAGGGGATCTAGGAGCCACAACTTTGTTTCGCCAAGAAAGTTTTCACTCCCTAAAAACCTTCCTCGCCCCCCTTCCTCCTCTTCCTCATCCAGGACAAACCGAGGATTACAAAATGTCTGCCGCTGGTAGAGCTTAAAGTAGTTAATCTGTAGCCTTGACAACAATGTAGTTTTCACAAAAGGAATATGAGCCTTTATAGGATAGGGGAGGACCCCCCCCCCCCCCAGTGGATGTATGGGGGTAGACCCCCAAAATAGCCCACCAACAGATGGTTTCCCGTTCAGAAGGAAGAAGGCTTCAGGGTTCATTTAAAGCGGGAAGATTTTCCCCGTATCGGAATATTCTGTGATTTACTACCAAGCCCCCCCCCCAGCCCTCCCCCCCACAGCCTGGCCCCCCCTCTCCCCTTCTGGGGGATTCAGCTGTTGCTGAGGGGGACGGGGACGGGGGAGACAGGGGGACGGGGGGGGACGGGGGGGGACCTGTTTTTATATTTAGTGTCTCCAGCGTCTGTAACGGCGGCTCGGCCTCTCCTCCTCGTCGTTACTCACGTTACGCTGCTTAACGCGAGCTGTCGATTAGTCACTTTAATTTGGTTTCCTGGTGTGTGTCTCACACACACACACACACACACACACACACACACACAGACACACACACACACACACACACACACACACACACACACACACACACACACACACACACACACACACAGCAGGCGTCGTGTCCTCACTCAGTCTTACTGAGATGGATCCTCGCTCCCCCAGCGGGGGGGGGGGGGGGGGGGCTGGTTCGGTGTGATGGATGATGGGGGCGTTGCCGTGGTGACGGCCCGGCTGCAGGTACCACTCGCTCAATCTGAAGGCGCCCCGCGTTCCTCCACCTTCTGAAGAGAGAGCTCCACCCTACAGATAGACCTCCATGTACAGACAGACCTCCACCCTACAGATAGACCTCCATGTACAGACAGACCTCCACCCTACAGATAGACCTCCATGTACAGACAGACCTCCACCCTACAGATAGACCTCCATGTACAGACAGACCTCCACCCTACAGATAGACCTCCATGAACAGACAGACCTCCACCCTACAGACCTCCACCCTACAGATAGACCTCCATGTACAGACAGACCTCCACTCTACAGATAGACCTCCATGAACAGACAGACCTCCACCCTACAGATAGACCTCCATGAACAGACCGACCTCCACCCTACAGACCTCCACCCTACAGATAGACCACCATGTACAGACAGACCTCCACCCTACAGATAGACCACCATGTACAGACAGACCTCTACCCTACAGACAGACCTCCACCCTACAGACAGACCTCCACCCTACAGATAGACCACCGTGTACAGACAGACCTCCACTGTACAAACAGACCTCCACCGTACAGACAGACCTCCCCCCTACAGACAGACCTCCACCCTACAGACAGACTCCACCGTACAGACAGACTCCACCCTACAGACCTCCACCCTACAGACAGACCTCCACCCTACAGACAGACCTCCAACGTACAGACAGACTCCACCCTACAGACCTCCTGTTTACAGAAAGACAGAGAGAGACAGAGAGAGACAGAGAGAGAGACGGACAGACGGATGGGGGAGAAACCCAGAGGGAGAGAGAGAGACAGGCAGAGGGAGAGAGAAGCAGTACATCTGGAGCAGGCTGGGGCCTCCAGAAGGTTCCAGAGACCTGAGGGGTGTTCAGGCTGATGTCCACACTCTCCTCCTTTTCTAACGCTTTGTGCAACTCATCGGAACGAACTACTAGTGGGAGGGGCCGGTTCACATTGTGGGAGGGGCCTTACCTGCTGGGAGGGGCCTGAGGAGGAGAGGCGAGGAGGAGGAAGAGGGGGGAGGGAGGAGGAGGAGGAGGAGAGGTGAGGAGGAGGAGACCAAATTCAGCCACTGTTTGCTCTGATCTGTCACCTGATGAGGGGGCGGCGTCTAACTTCTGCTCCCGCTTCAGGAACACGCAGCTATTGGACGGTGAGCGGCGGGACTCTCTGATTGATCGAGTGTGGATGGGCTGGCATTAGATTGGCTGATGGGGTTAGGAGGGGCGTGTCAGTGAGTTGTACATCACTGGGCTTCCTGTACGCCACGTTTTGACCAGTAATCTGGTGCTAATTTAAAAACGGGACCACTTTACTGTATCTTGCTGTAAATGTACAGACTTTAGTGATCCCCATGAAGGTCCCAAAGTTATGCTTTGGATCCTCTCAGAATTCAGACACTTATTCAAATGTACGTTAAAACATCAGTCGTTGCCCAACGTCGGGACGAATGAACCGTCTGATCGCTTGATGAAGAGGACTGTTAGCTTAGCCTGATAAGCTAAAATAAACATAGCTTAGCCTGCTAAGCTAACAGTCTGCTTAGCCTCTCTATCCCCTCAGCTTGTTGAGCTAAAAATGTTGTTTCCGTCGTTTAGCGTGTTGTTAGAGTGTTGTTAGTGTGTAGCTCCCCCCCCTCCTGCTGACCACAGACAACACACCATTGGCTCCTGAGGTTTATGGGTACCAGATCACCGTCTAGGTCCCCATAAACACCACGTACAGGCAGTGTGAGTTTACACTCGGGTCATGTGATCAGAATACTTTTAACCAGAGAAGGCTATCAGTGTGTGTCTGTCTCTCTCTCTCTCTCTCTCTCTCTCTCTCTCTCTCTCTCTCTCTCTCTCTCTCTCTCTCTCTCTCTTTCTCTGTCTCTCTCTCTCTCCCCCTCTCTCTCTTGCTCTCTCTCTCCCCCCCTCTCTC
>NC_044062.1:10351704-10354204 GCF_902167405.1 Gadus morhua
GGTCCTGAATTTCCAGTCTGTGTTTTAATAAAAACCTTATCTTATCGTGTGTGTGTTTGTGTGTCTGTGTGTGCGTGTGTGTGTGTGTTTGTGTGTGTGTGTGTGTTTGTGTGTGTGTGTGTGTGTATGTGTGCATGGGCCTGTATATTATATCTCTGCATTTCCCAGCCGGGTAGTGACAGTAGTCTGAGTAGTTAATGTTGATTACTGCCCCCCCCCCTCCCCCCCGTCATGTGAACCGTTGCCGGTACGATTCCCAGCGCTTATCAGCTGTTTGTTTAACCCCCTCCCTCGCCCCCCCCCCCCCATAGATCTGTTTCTACCTGGTCGTCACGGTAACGCCAACAACGTGTGGCAACCGCGATCCAGCATACCTGAGGCCTTCGTCAGCACAGCCGAAAAAGACACCTGTGTGTATGTGTGTATGTGTGTGTGTGTGTGTGTGTCTGTGTGTGTGTGTGTGTGTATGTATGTGTGTGTTTGTGTGTCCTTAACTGAGCTGCTATGTTTACATTCCCTCTCCCTCCTCTTCAGAAAGAGAGAGACACACTAATGTAAAACACACAGTGTGACTGGCAGACAGAAGGTCTGACAGACCTCGTTAGCATGCTACGGCCCTCGTTAGCATGCTACGGCCCTCGTTAGCATGCAGGCTGCTAACGGGGCTAGCACGGAGGAAAAAGCCAAGGAGCTTCCAACTCCAGTTTCCATTTGATGTTTGAAATGTTACAAACCATCCATCATATTCACACACACACACACACACACACACACACACACACACACACACACACACACACACACACACACACACACACACACACACACACACACACACACACACACACACACACACACACACACCATGGTGGTGATTCTCAGGGGTGGGGTCTGACCTCTGACCCCTGCTGTTCTGGGGTTCCGGTGGGTTCAGGTTACTGCAGGAGAGAGATAGGGGTTAACACCTGACCGCCATCACATACCTGCACACATGCAGGCACGCACACACGCACTCACACTCGCACACGGAACAAGAACGTGGACACAGGTCCATTCCTCCTCCTATTCCCTCCTTCCTCTCCATCATCCCTCCCGTTCTCCTCTCTTCCATTTTTACTATCGTCTCCTCCCCTCCTCCCCCCCCTCCTTCCTCTCCTCCTTTCCCTTCTCCTTCCCTTCTTCCGCTCCTCCTTCCCTAATCCCAGCCTTCTTCCCCTCCGTCTCTCTCCTCTCCTCCTCTCATTCTCCGCCTCTCCTCCTCCCCCCCTCCTCCCCCCTCTCTCCCCCATATGGCCACATCAACATTTCATAGTGATAGCCCGGGGCGAGAGAGGAAAGCAGACTGGGAGAGAGGGAGGGAGGGAGGGAGGGTAGAGCGAGGTAGAGAGACCAGGAGGACCAGTACACACCGGACCAGTCCAGACCAGTAAACACCGGAGCAGTCCAGACCGGTTCTTACAGAAGCTGTTCATCATGTCATAATTCAGTTATATTTTCAGACATGAATCCCAAACATTCCTGATGAACTCTCTCCTGTTCTTTAGAGGGGGGCACTACTTCAGGGGGTAAAGAAACGTGGAAGTGGAAGGTTGCTAGTTCGATCCCCGGCTCCTCTTGGCGGAGTGTCGTGGTGTCCCTGAGCAAGACGCCTCACCCTGACTGCCCCTGACGAGCCATGCCTTGCGGGGCTGACACCGTCGTCGGTGTGAATGTGTGAACCGGTGTGTGTCGCTTTGGACCCTGGAGCCGAGCAGCTAGAGGTATGAGGGCGCGTCGGCCCCCAGGGGACGCCTCACCACCAGGGGGCACTGTTGGTCTGGAGATGGTCTACAGGGAGAGGAAGAGAGGAGAGAGGAGTTGGGGAGACAGGAGATTGGAGAGAGAGAGGAGGTGCGGAGAGAGGAAAGAGGAAAAAGGAGTGAGGAGAGAGGATATAGGAGGTGAGGAGCGAGGAGGTGAGGAGATAGGAAGTGACGAGAGAGGGGGTGAGGAGAAAGAAAGGAAAGGAGAGAGCTTTCTGATGTCTCTTTGGTGATGGCTGTTCTAAACCCTATCCCTGTGTCCTTTATGACTCTCAGAGGGTGAAACACAACGGGCCGTAAAGCGTCACCATGGCAGCAGTGGCCGTGAGGCCGTCCCCAATTGGCTCATGACGGGCGGGATGGTCCCATTTGACCAAGGTATCAATTCTAAACAAACTTTATTTATAGATCGCTCGGTGCTACCTGATGAAGAGCAGCTGATGGAGAACATTCAGCAGACTGATGATGAGGATGATCTCCATCCACAGGAGAATCCATCGTCATGGGTGTCGCCTTCCCCTGGCGGCCATCTTGGATCCATCTCTAGCTCGAGACGCTAGCCGCCATCTTGGCTCTAGACGCTAGCCGCCATTTGGGCTCTAGACGCTAGCTGGCTGGAGGAACTGACCGCGGGTTCCGGCGCTCGGTTCCTCCGGCTAGCGTCTAGAGCCAAGACGGTTGGCGGGATGACTCAGGCC
>NC_044062.1:10359204-10369204 GCF_902167405.1 Gadus morhua
ATGCGTGGGTGTGTGAGAGCATGTTCACACACACACGCGCACACACACACACACACACACCTGGGCTCAGGTGAGTCATCCGCCTGGGGGGGGGGGAGGGGTTGTCCCGGGGCATAAAGAGCCTCATTGTTGGCCGGTCGCTCCAAGCTGAGCTCTAAACTGTCCAATACTCCATAATCCTCCAGTTTAATACAAATGATGACCGTCCCGTAATGAGGACCTGCACATGGCGGATATCACGGGTCCACCAGTGGAGAAGTGTTGAAAAGAGAGATTTGACTGCATGGGAGACGTCCTCCATTATCTCCAGCGTTGACAGTCAGGAGGTTCTGGGCGCGGCCGGCCATGGTTTGATTCCTCCAGGTGAGCAGCTCGTACCTCTGCTGCAAGAGTCGTCCAGAAGCTGAGTTTTGTTCTTTTATTTATTTAACTCTGAGGTAACGAGCTTAGACTAGCCTAGGTCTAGTTAGTTATCTACTTAACTCTGAGGTAACGACGTTAGACTAGTCTAGGTCTAGTTAGTTATCTAATCAACCCTCAGGTAACGAGGTTAGACCAGTCTAGGTCTAGTAAGTTATCTACTTAAATCTGAGGTAACGACGTTAGACTAGTCTAGGTCTAGTTAGTTATCCAATTAACCCTCAGGTAACGAGGTTAGACTAGTCTAGGTCTAGTTAGTTATCTACTTAACTCTCAGGAAACGAGGTTAGACTAGTCTAGGTCTAGATTCTAGGAGGCGTGTCTGGCGGTGTTCATGTTCTGAGACAACGCGCTGTGGAACTGGAGCCCAGTGCTGAGGATGTGTTTGGATACGGTGACGGTGTCAGCCAGGTGATGGATGGGTGCTGTCCTGCAGCTGGGAGTCCAGGTGTTCATTAAGGGGCTCAGGTCAGAGTGTCAGTCAGGCGTCGCCTGTCGAACAATAAGGAACGGGGGTAGTGCTACTGGGGGTCTGGAGAGGGTCCGGATGCGGCCTCTCGGTTTTTCTGATGTGGCGGCGGCCATTTTGTGAGTCAGTTAGGAAGCAGTCAGGCTTAAGGTGGAATAACTTTATTATTCTGGGTTTGGTCGAAAAGGGTTAGCCATCACGAAGATAAGTACAAACAGTGCAAGTGCGGCGTTGGTACATAGCATGGCTAACTAGCATGGCTACATAGCAGTACGTATATGAAGGCAACAGTGATTTGGCAGGATGTCTCATGGTCATCGACTTTAAAGAAATGTTGGCCACCTGACGATGGTGACTTTGTGGATCCCGTAGGTGTGTTGCGCTTCATGCTGTCATAGTCTTAAGAGCCTGGTCATCTGGAATTCTACTCAACACATGGTGGCTTGACCCCCAGCAACGGAGGGTTGACCTCATGGGGAGAGTTCGGACAACGACGGTTTGATGCAATAAAACAAAACCGCTGTCACTGGAATGTAAACAGATAGCATGGAGGAATAATCCAGCGGAGCAACGATCACTGATCTGGACGAGAACACACCCTCCTGGGGGTTGAGTGGACAGTAGCAGCTCTTCAGGAGGTCTGAGGAACACAACATGTTACTGCTACAGAGCGCTATGTTATACAGAGCAGTGTGTTACAGAGCGGTATGTTACTGCTACAGAGCGGTATGTTACAGAGTGGTATGTTACAGAGCGCTATGTTACTGCTACAGAGCGGTATGTTACAGAGCGCTATGTTACTGCTACAGAGCGGTATGTTAAACAGAGCGTTATGTTACAGAGCAGTATGATACAGAGCGCTATGTTACTGCTACAGAGCGGTATGTTAAACAGAGCGTTATGTTACAGAGCAGTATGATACAGAGCGCTATGTTACTGCTACAGAGCGGTACGTTATACAGAGCGTTATGTTACAGAGCGGTATGTTACAGAGCGGTATGTTAAAGAGCGGTATGTAACTGCTACAGAGTGGTATGTTACTGTTACAGAGCGCTATGCGTTATGTTACAGAGCGGTATGTTACAGAGCGGTATGTCAATGTTATGTTACTGCTCCAGAGCGGTATGCTACTGTTATGTTACTGCTGCAGAGCGGTATGTCACTGGTATGTTACTGCTCCAGAGCAGTATGTTACCGTTATGTTACTGCTGCAGAGCGGTATGTCACTGGTATGTTACTGGTCCAGAGCGGTATGTTACTATTACAGAGCGGCATGTTACTGGTATGTTACTGCTACAGAGTGGTCTATGTCTGTTCATCTTGATGTTTCAACAGTCAAGCCGTTCTCACCTCGTTTTTCTGGGAGTTCTGCATCCGCTTGCGTTTCCTGGCGAGAGCTTCCTGCTTCTTCCTCTCGATGTCAGCAGCCGAGCACCTGGAGATCAACTGAACGCTCACCTGACCGGTCGACACCGCTGGAGACCAGAGAGCACATGGTGATCAGCGAGAGGAATCAAGAGAATAGAGGATACCAGAGAACAAATGGAAATCAGAGGAGACCGGAGACCAGAGGAGATCAGAGGAGACCAGAGGATATCAGAGAACCAATGGAAATCAGAGGAGACCAGAGACCAGAGGAGATCAGAGGAGACCAGAGACCGGAGGATATCAGAGAATAAATGGAAATCAGAGGAGACCAGGGACCAGAGGAGATCAGAGAACCAATTGAAATCAGAGGAGACCAGAGACCAGAGGAGATCAGAGGAGACCAGAGACCAGAGGAGACCAGAGACCAGAGGAGACCAGAGAACAAATGGAAATCAGAGGAGACCGGAGACCAGAGGAGATCAGAGGAGACCAGAGGATATCAGAGAACCAATGGAAATCAGAGGAGACCAGAGACCAGAGGAGACCGGAGACCAGAGGAGATCAGAGGACACCAGAGACCAGAGGAGATCAGAAGAGACCAGAGACCAGAGGAGACCGGAGACCAGAGGAGACCAGAGAACAAATGGAGACCAGAGGACACCAGAGACCAGAGGAGACCAGAGGAGACCAGAGGATATCAGAGAACAAATGGAAATCAGAGGAGATCTGAGGAGACCAAAGACCAAAGGAAATCAGAGGAGACCAGAGTAGAGCTGTAATCGGGCCTTAAACGTTAGGCCAGACCCGGCCCGAGCCCGAATGAACTCGGTTTTTTCAGAGCCCGAACGCGTTAAAAGCCCTACATATTCAAATATGCATGCACACAGCTTTTTCAAGAATTCTTAACAAATTAAATTAAAATAAAATCTAAACCAAGATATTTATTTGGCAATAACAACATACAACGAAAAGTTACATAAAATTTAGATTAGACCTAAGCCAAACGAAAAAGGGACTTGCTTGCGGCCACCTCTCCACGACCACCAATACGAATATAAATAGGCCAACGCGCCAATGAACATTAGTCTTTCTTAACAAATTAAATTACAATTCTCAATTAAGATGGGTATTTGGCATAAGTAACGAAATAACGAATAATAACTAAATTGAGATAAAGGCTCCGCTGGATTGCTTTGCCACTTCTCTCCACAATCCGGCCTCAACGCGACGGTGAACAGCAGCTCAAATTGAATAAGAATGGCATTTAAGAATAATGCCAACATTAGCCTATATAGGCTACACTGTCTATCTTTGTAGGCATGGGTTTTGATGCTGTGACAAAAAATGTGACAATAGGTTGTTAGGCACTCGTGGCAGGTGGTGAACAGCTTCGATCAGCATGCCTTGTCAGCGATGAATTCCTGTTATTTTGCTGTCATACTTTAACAGAACGCCGCATTTTTTTGCAATTCACATAACCTTTTCCACGCCTCAGACTTTGCTTTCTTTGGTGGTGCATCAAAACGTAATCTCCAGAGGCCAGCCTTTGATTCACCTTCCATCTTTCTCGCGCTAAGCGAAATTCATCACCTGACCGCTAATTTACCGCGCAAGCCCGAGCCCGGCCCGAGCCCGTGTAAAATGACAGCAATTAGAACGAACCCGACCCGACCCGTAGGGTTTGGGCAAAGATCTTCAGCTCTAGACAAGGGAACACATGGAAATCAGAGGAGGTCAGAGGAGACCAGAGACCAGGGGAGACCGGAGACCAGAGACCAGAGGAGACCAGAGACCAGAGGAGACGAGAGACCAGAGGAGAACGGAGACCAGAGGAGACCGGAGACCAGAGGAGACCGGAGACCAGAGGAGACCAGAGACCAGAGGAGACCAGAGACCAGAGGAGACCAGAGACCAGAGGAGACCGGAGACCAGAGGAGACCGGGGACCAGAGGAGACCGGGGACCAGAGGAGACCAGAGGAGACCAGAGACCAGAGGAATCCAGAGGAGACCAGATGTGACCAGAGACCAGAGGTGACCAGAGACCAGAGGAGACCGGAGACCAGAGGAGACCAGAGACCAGAGGAGACCAGAGGAGACCAGAGGAGACCAGAGGAAACCGGAGGAGACCGGAGACCAGAGGAGACCAGAGGAGACCGGGGACCAGAGGAGACCAGAGACCAGAGGAGGCCAGAGGAGACCAGAGACCAGAGGAGACCGGAGACCAGAGGAGACCAGAGGAGACCAGAGACCAGAGGAATCCAGAGACCAGAGGTGACCAGAGACCAGAGGAGACCGGAGGAGACCGGGGACCAGAGGAGACCAGAGACCAGAAGAGACCGGGGACCAGAGGTGACCAGAGGAGACCAGAAACCAGAAGAGACCGGGGACCAGAGACCAGAGGAGACCAGAGACCAGAGGAGACCAGATACCAGAGGAGACCGGAGACCAGAGGAGACCGGGGACCAGAGGAGACCGGGGACCAGAGGAGACCAGAGGAGACCAGAGACCAGAGGAATCCAGAGGAGACCAGAGACCAGAGGTGACCAGAGACCAGAGGTGACCAGAGACCAGAGGAGACCAGAGACCAGAGGAGACCGGAGACCAGAGACCAGAGGAGACCGGAGACCAGAGGAGACCGGGGACCAGAGGAGACCAGAGACCAGAGGAGGCCAGAGGAGACCAGAGACCAGAGGAGACCGGAGACCAGAGGAGACCAGAGACCAGAGGAATCCAGAGACCAGAGGTGACCAGAGACCAGAGGAGACCAGAGACCAGAGGAGACCGGAGACCAGAAGAGACCGGAGGAGACCGGGGACCAGAGGAGACCAGAGACCAGAAGAGACCGGGGACCAGAGGTGACCAGAGGAGACCAGAGACCAGAGGTGACCAGAGACCAGAGGAGACCAGAGGTGATCAGAGACCAGAGGAGACCAGACACCAGAGGAGACCAGAGGTTACCCAGCAGGTCTGAAGGAGTACACCAGAGACCCTGTGGCTTACTGACCTTTGCTGCTGATGGCGGAGGAGTCTGAGAAGTGCCTCTTGAATGTTGCATGATGGGAGTTTCCTGAGGGTCTGGAGGTCACCGTCTGCGGGCGGAATGTCCCGGGAGCGTCTCTGAGGTGACGTGGTCCAACATGGCTGCCGGGATGGCTCTGAGAGAGAGCTGATTGGTCGGCTGTGACCCCAGCGCCCTTCGTCTGGGCGTCCCCCCCCTGGCCGCTCGCAGCCCTCCCGCCGGCCACCGGGGCCGAGTTAGTGCGCCTGTACCCGCACGCCAGCGGCTGGCCCGCGCCCCGCGGGGGGGCGGGCCCGATGGCCACTGGCGTGGTGGAGAGGCCCCGCCCCCGGGCGGGCGTGCTGGGGTGACCCCGCCCGCAGGGAGGGGCCTGAGGGGCCGAGGAGGGCTGGCTGTTGGAGAACTTCTCTACGTCCTCACACACCTGGAGCAGCAGCTGGTCGTCTCCGCCCTCGTCCCACCAGCCGTCCGGGGCCCCGGGGCCCTGGACCGCCGCGCTCGACTGAGGCTTCACCGTGGTTACCGGCTTCACCGTGGTTACTGGTGTCACCATTGTTAGCGCCGTCACCGTGGTAACGGGCTGCCTTTTGACAGGTTGAACTGCCTGCAGGTGCTCTGACCTGTGATTGGTCAAGGCGGGGGGGGCCAAGCACTCTGACCCTTGATTCGTCAAGGCGGGGGGGGCCAGGCGCTCTGACCCGTGATTGGTCGAGGCGGGGGGGGGCAGGCGCTCTGACCTGTGATTGATTGAGGCGGGGGGGGGCCAGACACCTTGGGTTGGGCTCCAGTCTGAAGGTGCTGCGCTGGGGGGTCCTGGGTCCGGGACAGCCGCCCCTGGGTCCGGGAGTCCTCCCCTGGGGTGGGCAGGAGGAGTCGACCCCCGGGGGAGCCCCTGAGGTCGTGGCAACCACCAGCGAGTCGTTCATCAGGTCATCGTCCTCCCAGTCGTCCTCAAAGTCATCCTCAAAATCCTGGACCACCGGCCCCGGGCCCCGGACCGCCACCCCCGGGGGCCGGTCTGAGGGCCTGAGGGGTCCCTGGCTCAGGGGCCCGCTGACCCCCTGGCTGAGGGCCCCTTGGCTGAGGGCTCCCTGGCTGAGGGGCCCACTGACCCCCTTTCTGAGGGGCCCGCTGAACCCCTGACTGAGGGGCCCCTCGCTGAGGGTCCCCTGGCTCAGGGCCCCACTGACCTTCTGGGTGGAGCTGTCGAACAGCGCCCGGAGCTCCGCCTCCACCCGCTGCGACTCGGAGGGGGGGGGAAGCGGAGGGGAGGTTGCGGCCAGGTTGCTGGTGGAACGGGGGTCATCAGCCAGGTCGCCGTGGGGACGAGGGGCGGCGGCCAGGTCGCCGTGGGGACGCCGGGCAGCGGCCAGGTTACCGTGGGGACGGGGGTCATCAGCCAGGTCGCCGTGGGGACGTAGGGCAGCGGCCAGATCGCCGTGGGGACGTGGGGCAGCGGCCAGATCGCCGTGGGGACGTGGGGCAGCGGTCAGGTCGTCGTGGAGACGAGGGGCGGCGGCCAGGTCGTCGGAGCGCTCCATGTTCCGGTCGAAGGCTCGGGCCAGCTCCACCAGGCCGTCCACACTGCTCTGCCTGGGGAGAGAGACACATCAGGACCCCCATTAGATACTAGTAATAGCTCGATTAGGAATCAGACCTGCCCAGGAGGAGGGTGGGGTCCTGCCCCAGGAGGACTAGAGGTAGACTCTGACCTGACTGAGCGCCTGCGGGCGCGGTGCGTCCGGGGCTCGGGGGTGCAGGACACCCCGCAGTCGCCCATCCACTGCAAGAGGGGCGACGGCGCCGGCCGGACGTCCTGCGGGCATCGGACACACGGCCGTTAGACCAGCCACCATGACACCTTCACTGCCCAGAGGCGGCCTGACGCTAGGCGGTGTAATGCTAGGCGCGGTGTGACGCTAGGCGGTGTAATGCTAGGCTCGGTGTGACGCTAGGCGATGTAATGCTAGGCGCGGTGTGACGCTAGGCGGTGTAATGCTAGGCGTGGTGTGACGCTAGGCGGTGTGTGATGCTAGGCGGTGTGTGATGCTAGGCAGTGTGTGATGCTAGGCAGTGTGTGATGCTAGGCAGTGTGATGCTAGGTGTCGTGATATTAGGTGGGGTGTGATGCTAGGCGTGTGTACATTAGGCAGCGTGATGCTAGGCGTGTGTGACACTAGACGTGTGATGCTAGGCAGCGTGACTCTAGACAGTGTTACGCTAGGCAGCGTGACACTAGGCAGTGTGTGATGCTAGGCGGTGTGACGCTAGGCAGCGTGACTCTAGGCGGTGTGAAGCTAGGCGTGCTGTGATGCTAGGCGGTGTCGATGCTAGACGCGGAGTGATGCTAGGCGGTGTGTGATGCTAGGCGGTGTGTGATGCTAGGCGGTGTGTGATGCTAGGTGCGGTGTGATGCTAGGCGCGGTGTGATGCTAGGTGGTGTGTGATGCTAGACGCGGTATGATGCTAGGCGGTGTGTGATGCTAGGCGGTGTGTGATGCTAGGCGGTGTGTGCTGCTAGGCGCAGTGTGATGCTAGGTGCGGTATGATGCTAGGCGGTGTGTGATGCTAGGCACGGTGTGATGCTAGGCGCGGTGTGATGCTAGGCGGTGTGTGATGCTAGGCACAGTGTGTTGCTAGGCGCAGTGTGATGCTAGGTGCGGTATGATGCTAGGCGGTGTGTGATGCTAATTGCGGTGTGTGATGCCTGGCGCGGTGTGATGCTAGGCGCGGTGTGATGCTAGGCGCAGTGTGATGCTAGGTGCGGTATGATGCTAGGCGGTGTGTGATGCTAGGCGGTGTGTGATGCTAGGCGCGGTGTGTGATGCTAGGCGCAGTGTGATGCTAGGCGCAGTGTGATGCTAGGCGGTGTGTGATGCTAGGTGGGGTATGATGCTAGGCGGTGTGTGATGCTAGGCGCAGTGTGATGCTAGGCGGTGTGTGATGCTAGGCGCGGTGTGATGCTAGGCGGTGTGTGATGCTAGGCGGTGTGTGAGGCGAACCCGGTGGACGGTAGCTGTACCGACCTTAGGGGCGATGCGGTTCACTATGTCGGATATCTTCACCATCCTGGTGGTCCTGGAACCCCCGCCTGGAAACACATGATAGCAGCTGATCGTACAGGCTTCATTACAGCACCAGCATTCTGTCCCACCCCCCTGTGAGTGAGGGTACGTACTGGGGCTGGGCTGGGTGGGGGAGGTGGGGTCCCAGATGATGTCCTGGGTGACCTCGTCCCCGGGAGAGTCCCCGCTGGTCAAGACCGAGTAGCGGTCGCAGGTCCATCGTCTGGGGGTCTGCACGGCTGAGACAGAACACTCAGTCTCCTGGTACAGTACTATTCTTCTGTTTTAGTGCTAGTCTCCTGGTACAATATTAATCTTCTGATTTAATACTAGTCTCCTGGTTTATTACTAGTGTTCTGGTTTATCACTAGTCTCCTGGTACAATTTAAGTCTTCTGGTATAGTATTATACTTTTTGGATTATTACTAGTCTCCTGATACAGTACTAGTATTCTGGTGTAATACTAGTCTCCTGGTACAATATTAGTCTTCTGGTATAGTATTATTCTTCTGGTTTAGTACTAGACCTCTGGTATAGTTCTAGTCTACTGGTATAGCATTAGTATTCTGGTTTAGTATTATACCTCAGGTATAGTACTAGTCTCCTCTCCTGGTATAGTATTAGTCTTCTGGTATATTATCAGTCTTCTGGTTTAGTACTTGTCTCCTGTATAGTATTAGTATTGTCTCCTGAACAGTATCAGTCTCCTGGTACAGTATTAGTCTAGCATCAGTCTCCTGGTACAGTATTAGTCTAGCATCAGTCTCCTGGTATATCCTTCTAGTATTAGTCACCTGGTATAGTATCGGTCTAGCATTAGTCTCCTGGTTTATCAGTCTAGTATTAGTTGCCTGGTATATTAGTCGGCTGGTATAGTCGCCTCTTTGGGGGGAAGGTGTTAGTGCGTCTTATTCAACCCCACCAACTTCTCACCTCTATATGTACGCGATTGGACGAGCCCCTGTATTTGGGGGTCCGGTCGGACCTCTGGGTGTTGGGGGACGAGGGTCCCTCTGGACCCCTGGACCTCCGGAGACCGGGACCGGGACATGGTCATGCCTCAGTGGGACCCCGCACGGTGGACTCAGAGGGACCGCCGATGAAGTGTATTCTCCGGGGGGCGTGGAGTGATGTCGGACCGAGTAATCCTCTGTCAAGGTTGTTGTTTACTACCAACTTTGTAAAAGTTGTGTTCATTCACCCGATATCAGCCATGCGGATTCATGACGTCACGGACTACGGGTGCCCGCGTGTGTCTTTAGCGCAACGTGTCATGGACTAAATTTTGAACATGTTATTGCTACAACTCCTAGCACTGCGACCAGTAGGCTGCTGATACTGGTTGAAACGATTTAACGATTTAAACACACACACACACGCACACACGCACACACGCACACACACACACACACACACACACACACACACACATGGCCCAGTTGGTGGTAAAATAGTATTATAGTGCTGTTGGTAAAACAGTAAAGTGAAACTTTATTGTTGAAAGAGTATGACGCTGACCCTATTCTTAATTAACCCAAACAACCTCACCCTATATAGACAAACACACAACCACAGACACGCAACCACACAACCTAACCCTGGAGACTTGAACACATCAACGGACAAACACACACACACACACACACACACACACACAC
>NC_044062.1:10374204-10385790 GCF_902167405.1 Gadus morhua
AGAGTTCATGTTTGAGCCTTCTCCTCCTCCTCCCGTTTGACCCTTGACACTTCACGTTAACCTTGGACACCGTTGTCAGACACGAAGCGGGCGTCGACGATGGGGCAGACACCAAGATGGCCGCCGCTCGGAGGGGACTTTGTTGAGCGGCAACTTTTAACCGCCGAGCATCAAACAACCCCCCCCACCCCGTCAGCTGAATTCATCTGTAATTAATGACCTCGTTAAACCCCCCCCCACACACACACACACACACACACACACACACACACACACACACGCGCACACACACACACACACACACACACACACACACACACACACACACACACACACACACACACACACACACACACACACACACACACACACACACACACACACACACACACACACACAGACACACGCGCTAGCACATGCAGGAGCATGCACACAGGCACTAAATGGAGCAATTATCATTTGTGTTGATATATTATTTACTAGGGATCATTCTCCTCCTCGTCAGAGAGCCCAGACACTGGGGACGAGAGAGAGAGAGAGAGAGAGAGAGAGAGAGAGAGAGAGAGAGAGAGAGAGAGAGAGAGAGAGAGAGAGAGAGAGGGAGACTGCAGGGGTGACAGCTGGCTGAGGGATGAGGAAGAGGAAGGAAGGGGAGACTGCGGAGGAGAGGATGTCTTGTTGTTGTTTATTTCATTATCTGTTCTGCTGTTCTCAGATAACAGACGTGGCCCACTTACAGCCCCCCGCCGAGGAGGAGGGTGAGGGGGAGGAGGAGGAGGAGGAGGAGGAGGAGGAGGAGGAGGAGGAGGAGGGGGAGGAGGCGGAGGATCAAAGTGGTCAAGAGGATGGACAGACTGGTGTTTAATCTCACAGCGTACTCTGATCAGAGAGACCAGGGAGAGGTCAGCAGGCTGGAGGTCAAAGGTCAACCGTCAAGAGGTGAAAGGTCAGCGGTCCGGAGGTCAAAGGTCTACCGCCCAGAGGTGGAAGGTCAGCGGCCCGGAGGTCAAAGGTAAATCGTCCAGAGGTGAAAGGTCATCGGTCCGGAGGTCAAAGGTGAGTGTTCCGGACGTGAAAGGTCAGCGGTCTGGTTCTGATGCTGCCAGCGGCTGGTCTCACCTCTAGGCTGTGATTGGCCGAGCTTATCATCTTTGTACTCTCATTGGCTGATGTGGTCATTGTGACAACATGGCCGTTAGTATCAACAATGTCGCCATGATGACGCATAGAATATTCTCTCTCTTCTGCATCGCATCTCTCCATCATACAACATCTCTCCTTTCTCTCCTCTTTTTCTTCTGAGTCTACTTATGTCCTCAAGTATCTCTCCCTAGCCCTGTTTACTGCTCTCTCTCTCTCTCTCTCTCTCTCTCTCTCTCTCTCTCTCTCTCTCTCTCTCTCTCTCTCTCTCTCTCTCTCTCTCTCTCTCTCTCTTTCTCTATCTCTCTTTCTCTCTCTCTCTCTCTCTCTCTCTCTCTCTCTCTCTCTCTCTCTCTCTCTCTCTCTCTCTCTCTCTCTCTCTCTCTCTCTCTCTCTCTCACTCTCTCTCTCTCTCTCTCTTTCTCTATCTCTCTCTCTCTCTATCTCTCTCTCTCCCATCTCATCCCTCCTCTTTTATTTCTTGTAATGTTGTTGAATTTTTCGTTCTCCCTCTTCCTCCTTCTCCCTCTTTCTTCGTCCCCCCCGTCTCACTCTCTCTCTCTTTCCTCCCTCCTCCTCCCTCCCCTCCTCCCTTATGGGTGTTGCTGACAGCCTCCTAATTGAATGATGAATGTTCCTTTATTATTCCCTAATTAAACCACCAGCCGCTCAGATTGGTCGGTGCTTGTGTGACGTTGGCTGCTCTGATTGGCTACCGGGCTGGGAGGTTGCCGTGGTTTCTAGGGACACGCTTGGCTTGCCGGGTGGTTACATAAATATTAGTAGTATTATCAGTAGTAGTATTATCAGTAGTAATATCAATAGTATCAGTATTATCAGAAGGAGTAGCATCAGTAGTAGTATAATTATCAGTAGAAGTAGCATCAGTTGTAGTAGTATTAGCATTATCAGTAGTAGTAGTATCAATAGTAGTAGAATTATCAGTAGTAATGATATTAGTAATATTACTAGTATCAGTAGTAGCCTAGTATTATCAATTGTAGTAGTATCATCAGTATTATCAGTATTATCAGTAGCAGTAGTATCAGTAGTAGTATTAGCAGTTCCGATGTGTGAGTTGTTTCATACGTACACACTCACACACAGACACACACACACACACACACACACACACACACACACACACACACACACACACACACACACACACACACACACACACACACACACACACACACACACACACACAGACACACACATGAACAGCCCCCAAACCCCCCCATGTGTGGAGTCACTTGCATGTCTGTGTGTGTGCGTTTGTCTATATGTTTGTGCGTGTGTGTGCGCGTGCGTTGCTCTCTATGTTTGTGTGTGTGTGTGTGTGCGTGCATGCACACGTGTGATGAAGATGGATGGTCTGTCTGAGTGACGCGAGGCCAGAGGGTCTCGTTAATCAAGTCCTGACAGGTGACACACACACACACACACACACACACACACACACACACACACACACACACACACACACACACACACACACACACACACACACACACACACACACACACACACACACACACACACATAAAGACCCCCCCCCCACACACACACACACGCAAACACACACACACACACACATAAGGATGCACGCACACACACATGAAGACGGACACACATACACAAAAGAAACACACACACACACACACACACACTCACGCACACACGCACGCACGCACACACACACACACACACACACACACACACACACACACACACACACACACACACACACACACACACACAGACACACACACACACAAACACACATATACAAACGCACGCACCCACACACACACACCAAAACACACATAAAGACACACACACACGCACACAGATGTATATGTATATATGTATGTATATATATATATGTGTATGCATAAATAAATACATATATATGCATACCTATAGACTCATTCATGTGGTAAGCGTGCCACAGAGACATTCACACTGAGAACAATAATTGAGTGTAAACACGTTTAAGGTAGAAATAAACCTCCCCCCCTCTCACTGGAACGCTGTCGTCTGATTGGCTGAGGAGATTTTAAACAGCAACAGATTGAGCTGTAACTCCGCCCCCAACGCTCAGATAAATACCAGATCAATCGTCCGTATGGCCGGGCTTCCTGTCTATCAGGGGGGGGGGGCGGGGGTTCTGTGTGTTTGTAAGTGTGTGTTTGTGTGTGTGTGCGTGCATGAGTGTGACGGGTGAATATGTGTACCTTGAGTGTGGTTTTGTGTGTGTGTGTCTATATATGTGTGTGTGTGTGACTGCGTGTGTGTGCATATATATTTGTCATGTATAGTAATGTCATAATGTATTATATTTAATAATATTATAATATATTCTACAGGATATTGTCCCAATATATAGATGATAATGCTATCATAAAGAATATTTGTAATGTTATAATATGTCTGTGTCATATCATTAAATTATGTGGTATAACATTATGTAATAACATTATATTCTGTATTATAACATTATATTCTAGGTTATTACATTATATTCTATGTTATAACATTACATTCTGTGTTATTACATTATATTCTATGTTATAACATTGTGACCGCTAGCAGCAGCTGATGTTAGAGCTGTGATGGACTAGGAGGCCCTTAGCAGTCGTAGTGTTGCTAACCCTTAGAGCAGTTGTTGAATGCTAACCCATAGCTCTGTTGCTGAAAGCCAACCCCTTGACCTGTTGCTGATAACCCATAGCGCTGTGGTCGTGGGTGTGGATGGCGTTCGGAGGCCGTTTACCAGGAGTATTTGTGCTGCAGCAGGACGACCTCCTCCCAGCTCCTCCCAGCTCCTCCCAGCTCCTCTAAGCTCCTCCCAGCTCCTCTAGGCCCCACCCTGCTCCTCCCCCCTCCTACCCTCTCCTCCCAGCTCCCCCCGGGTCCTCTAGTCTCCACGCCGTCAGGACCGTCAGTGTGTGTGTGTGTGTGTGTGTGTGTGTGTGCACGGCGTGTGTTTGTGAGTGTGTGGCCTGTGTGTGTTTGCGCAGCCGTGTGTGTGTGTGTGTGTGTGTGTGTGTGTGTATTTGTGTGTGCGTGTTTATTTATGTGTGTGTGTGTGTGTGTGTGTGTGTGTGTGTGTGTGTGTGTGTGTGTGTGTGTGTGTGTGTGTGTGTGTGTGTGTGTGTGTGATTGCGCTGCATGTGATGGATGCCCTGCGCCCGTGCCGGTGGTACGGGCGCTGCCGCCTTAATGAAGTCAGATCCTCGTCTCCACTCCGGCTCTCTGCTGCGGGTCCTGCCATATGAGCGAGTGAATCTTTCACCGTATTAACGTAGCCATGCTGCTAATTAGCGCCGCGGAAGGAGATGTGGACATGTGTCTTCATTAAGAAGGGAATAACAGCTTTTATCTTCATTACACACACACACACACACACACACACACACACACACACACACACACACACACACACACACACACACACACACACACACACACACACACACACACACACACACACAAACACACACACTCCTGTATCCGCCCTCCATTCTTTTAATAAGAGTGAAAAATTGGTGTGTGTGTGTGCGTACGTGTGTGTGTGTGTGAGAGTGTTTGTCTATCTCGTGCGTGTGTGTGTATGCGTGTGTGTGTGTGTGTGTGTGTGTGTGTGTGTGTGTGTGTGTGTGTGTGTGTGTGTGTGTGTGTGTGTGTGTGAGTGAGTGCATGTGTTTGCGTCTGTGTGCGGGTGTGTGGTTATTAAAAGTTGTTGACAGATGAGGTGACAAGCTTTGCCAGACCAACAGAATTATCTCTGAATATTTTATGGAAATAAAAACCATGAGAAGAAACATAATAAATCTTCAACTCGCAGAGATTATAACGCATATATAAATATGTATTTACAAATACAAATAATAATAAGATACATAGGCTATGTTATTTTTACCACTTAAATTCAAATAATGGCTTAAACACTCTCCAATTTATAACAGGAATAAAGTAATAATTATTGTGATAATATCAATGCAGTAGGAATGTAAATAACTAAAAAGAATGCGAGGGAAAACTATAAAAAGCTCTCCGTCCATACAGGCCTGTTTACAGTACGAGTAGAGAGAGGACCCGCTAGGACGGCGTTCTCTGAAGCCTAGTTTACGCATCACCAGCCGGCAGCCAATAGGAGGCGGGGTGCGGGAGGGTCAAGTGTCCGTTGCGTTAAACTCCCGCCCGGCTCATGAAGGGGGGGGGAGGCGGGGCCGTTAATGACAGCAGTGTGTTGTCGGCGCGACCTTTTGTCGCCGCGCCGACGGTAATTGTGTTTGAAATGTCAGCGCTGCGCGGCCGGGCCTAGGGCACGTCACAACACCGGGAATTATCCCCCAGACGACAGATGAAGCTCGGGAGGAATTAACTGGCAGGAATATCTGATGGATATTACCACGGCAACAGGTGGTCTCGGTGAGGGGGACATAGAACGGAGGGGAACCACCGACTTGGAGGTCTGGAGGTCTCTCTAGAAGTATCTCTACAAGAATCTCTACATGTATCTCTACAAGTATAGCTAGAGGTATCAATGAATGTATCTCTGGAGGTATCTCTACAAGTATCTCTAGAGGTATCAATGACTGTATCTCTAGAAGTGTCTCTAGAAGTATGTCTAGAGTTATCCCTTCAAGTATCTCTACAAGTGTCTCTAGAAGTATCTATGTGTGTATCTCTAGAGGTATCTCTAGAAGTATCTCTAAAGTATTTCTGGAGGTATCTCTACAAGTATCTCCAGAAGTATCACTGGAAGTATCTCTATAAGTATCTGTAGAGGTGTCGTTACAGGTATCTCTATAAGTACCTCTCTAAGTATCTCTACAAGTATCTCTAGTATCTCAACTGGAAATACGGGGGGCGGGACAAAGCAGAGGCATGTGGATCTGATTGGCCCTCGCTGTTGTTTATCCTTGTTTATCCTTGCCCAAAGTGCGTTCTCATTGGTCAGAATGTTCAGTGTTCTCCAGCTCATCTCCTCAGGCTCGCATAGCGTTGCTCGCCTTTTATCCCTGGTAACGGCCGTGAGAAGCCTCAAGGGCGTGACCGCTTTAAGACGTCGCTCGTAACCGCGGCGATTGACGGCGCGCTCCGGGGTTGTGTTATCTTAATGGTCCTGGCGAGTTTGTTCAGCGGTTATAATATCACTTTATGGCCCCTCGGTGCACCTCATTAATCGGGCCGTTAACGCAGTGGAGCCAGCGGAGCTCAGGGACCCAGCGAGCAGGAGATATTTAGCATAAACCTAGCAGAAACCTAGCGCTGAAGCTAGCATCAGGAGCATGAACCCAGCATTACGAACAGGAAGCTAGCGTGGGAAACAATAACTTTGAATAAACCGAGCATGGGAAACATAAACTGAGCATCAAAGCATACACCTAGCACAACCTAGAGCACAAACTAGCAAAACCTAGCACAACCTAGCACATCCCCATCATGGGGAACGTTAGCATGGAAACTGCTCGCGGCTCTGGAGCCAAAATGGTAGATGTGGGTCGGTGAAGGGAGTTGGGGGAGTGAGAGAAACACAAACACACACACACACACACACACACACACACACACACACACACACACACACACACACACACACACACACAGAAACGCACACAAATGCACACTAGGTCTCTTGGAGATGTCCTATGCAGGGGTCAGGGGTCTTGGAGTCTGAGCCAATTACAGCGGAGGAGACACCTGGGCCGGACCCTCCGCTGACCGCGGAGCTCCGGGGGGGCGCTTCACAGTAAAGCACACTCTGTAGCTCTGCGTTCTAAACAGAGGATATACATGGTCTTTTATTTTGAAAGGTACATCACCTACTCTACTGTCTGTTTAAAGAGGAATGAGATTAGAGACTCAGCACTCAGTCTGCACACAGACGGCGCAGAGGACAACACAGACGACATCTACTTACTCTCTCTCCGTCTCTCTCTCTCTCTCTCTCTCTCTCTCTCTCTCTCTCTCTCTCTCTCTCTCTCTCTCTCTCTCTCTCTCTCTCTCTCTATGTCTCTCTCTGTCTCTCTGTCCACCACCACCACCATGAGTACATGTATGATCCACTCATAAAAAATACTAACATGTATGTAAGTATAGTTCTTATGAAGTTTATAGATGAATGTAAATCTGTTTAAATATATGAACATGAATGTCATGTCATTTGACGTACAGCAATCCTCTGCTGAGGAATGAGTTGGCAGCACATTTAACAATAGTGTGTGGGTGTGTGTCTGTGTGTGTGGGTGTGTGTGTGTGTGTGTGTGTGTGTGTGTGTGTGTGTGTGTGTGTGTGTGTGTGTGTGTGTGTGTGTGTGTTTGTTAGTGTATATATGTGTGTGTATATATGTATGCATGTATGTTTGTGTGTATCTGTGTGTGCATGTGCGTGTGTATGTGTGTGTCCGCTTGTTTGTGTGTGATTGTGTGCGTGTGGAGTGTGCTGAGCAGGCATGCGCGGCCAGCAGGGGGTGCTGTGACCTTGACAACCATGTGGTGCACGACACCTAACCCTCCACACACGCACGCGCACGCACACGCACAAACACACACAGACACACACACACACACACACACACACACGCACACACACACACACACACACACACACACACACACACACACACACACACACACACACACACACACTCAAACATACATGGTTGTAAAATTTGTAAAGAATATAATCCAAGCGTTTGTAGTGTTTCTTTAACTATCGGTTGTCTGCACGTTTGTTTCCTGATCTTCTTGGCTGTTCCCTCAGAACGGGAGAGGTCAAAGTTGGGTAAGATACCTCCGAGTATAATGCTACTTTATATGGATCTATATAAAGAATGTAGGCCTATGTTAATTGGAAGGCTATATCGCGTGCTGCTGTCGGAGCTGTTAATTGCCTCGTCAGCAGTAAACGACGTCGCAATTAGAGAGGGATGATGTCGCGCGCCGCCGTTCATATGCGGTGTTAGAGTGATACATCACGTCATCAATTAACACCGCGGCACGCAGGACCATTCCTCACCGAATAACAACCTCCGACTGCTGTTCTCCTCCGCCGAGAAGTCATCAATTAGACGGTTATTAGGGAAATGCCTCGCTTATAGCCTAAATATAAATTATACATCTATATACAAACGTTTATTTTTAACAAGTGACTTGTGATAATTTTTAATAGAATAACATTGTTTTTTACTTATAGATGCAACACCATATATAATTATATTGATACAATTAAAAAATGCATTAATAGAATAAATTCTAATATTATTTTATAATAATTTCGTTAATTTGATTACAATAATAAATAATTATGATGGCACATTCTATGTTAACAAAACGATAATATAATATTTTAATACACTATTAAATACGGTGTTTACAATCATTCAAACGTAGGCTAATGCATTGATGATATTGTGAATGCACTTGCAATTCACAATATCTGCACTTAATTTGTAAATATTGTTACTGTAAATAGAAACAATATATAACGCCTAATATACATTTTAACATATAATAAATAAATAAATATACAACACACATTATTCACATTATTGTAAGCAAATCAAATACATTTGGATTCATAGCTGTTAAAAATAAAGTTTTAATTTGTTTCCCTTTTGTCTTGATTTATGCTACGTTATAGACTACAAATAGGCCTTCTCAACATCACCTAATGTGTGATAAAATAAACCTAAATATGGTCTGTATAGACCGAGTGGAATTAAAAAAGATTTTGAAACTCACATGTCAAATGTAAAAATATTAACATGTTTAAATACTCACATGTATAAAAACTCACATGTATAAATACTCACATAAACAATTAATCACATGTATAAATACTCACATGTAATACTCACATTTATGAATGGTCACATCATGTATAAACTCTCAAATGTATGATTATTCACTTAACAATTACTCACATGTATGAATACAAACATGTATAAATAATTATAAATACTAACATGAATGAATAGTCACATGCATGAATACTCAGATGTATGATGTATAAACTCTCATCTGTACGAATTCTCACATGCATGAATACTCACATGTATAAATACTTACAAATACTCACATGTAACACACATGTAAAAATACTTAGAAATACTCACATAAACTCTAGTAAGTACGAATACTCACATTTTAAATGTAAATGGAACTGATCCCTCAGAACCAGGAAGTGTTTCCTATCGTTTTGGGAAAAAAATGTAATCAAATAATTTACCAAAAAAAGTATCAGAGAAATTACTTTCCGTAACTAATGTGTTTTAGAATGAGGGGGATGAGGGGAGAGGGGAGAGGGTTGTGGAGGGGGAGGGTGAGGTGGCTCAGGCCCCCCCACACTGAGCCCCTCACCCCAGGGAGGGGTCAGGAGTTCACTCCCTCGTCTGGCCGTCAACCTGGAAGACAGCATGTGTGTGTCGGTACAACGGTGTGTGCGTGTGTGTGTGTGTGTGTGTGTGTGTGTGTGTGTGTGTGTATGTCTCTCTGCCAGTACGCGTGTGTGTGTGTCAGTATGTGTGTGTGTCAGGGTGTGTGTGTGTGTGTGTGTGTGTCAGTGTGCTTGTGCCAGTGTGTGTGACTTGCAGTACGTGTTTGCGTCAGTATGTGTGTGTGTGTGTGTGTGTGTGTGTGTGTGTGTGTGTGTGTGTGTGTGTGTGTGTGACAGGGGTGAGGGCAGCATATTGAAATATGGTGTGTGTTCATGCCAAAGTGGAATCAGGGGAATGTTGAGGTACAAGTGCGTCTTAAAGCCACAACAACGCACAATTCATCCACTCCGACCGCGGGCTCCACCGCTGTCCAATCAGAGCGGGGGATTCCTGGGTTTGTTATTCTTTCCGTTTCCAAACACTTAGCCGGCCGAACGTCTCTGAGCCGGGCTGCTCCCCTCCCATCCTCCTCTGGTTCACCCTCACATCAGGCCCCCCCTCCCCCACCTCCCCAACATCTCCCCCACAGCCCCCCACCTCCCCCACACTCCCTCACATCCCCCCCCACCCCCCCAGACCCCACCACGTCAAACACATCTCAACCCTGTATATGTACTCAGCCTCCCCAAGACCAGCACTGAGCCAGGGTCAGGAGGGAGAGGAGAGGGGGAGGAGAGGGGGAGGAGAGGAGGAGGGAGAGGAGAGGGGGAGGAGAGGAGGGGGAGGAGAGGAGGAGGGAGAGGAGGGGGAGGAGAGGAGGAGGGAGAGGAGGAGGAGGAGAGGAGGGGGAGGAGAGGAGGAGGAGGAGGAGAGGGGTAGAAGGAGAGGAGAGGGAGGAGGAGAGGGAGAAGGAGGGGAGGAGGGAGGGGAGGAGGAGGGGAGGAGGAGGAGGAGGAGGACAGGAGGGGGCACATCGTCGCTCTGCTTCATGTGCTTCTTTACAGCTCAGATCAACGTCCTGTCGGCCCGCTGGATCAAACCTCCTGGAGCCCCCCCTCAGGGGTCCCGTTTCACAGCCCGGCCCCCCCAGGACCCACAGTCCCAGGACCTGGTCTGGGCCCTCCCTCTGGCCCCCAAGGTGTCCCCAGAGGTCTCACCCGGCGGTGCTGGTCTCCTCTTGTTGGCTTAGCTCCTCTGGACCAATAACAGCAGCCGCTACTCAGAGCACTCCGCTGGGTGCTTGTGTGTGTGTGTGTGTGTGTGTGTGTGTGTGTGTGGGTGTGTGTGTGTGTGTGTGTGTCTGTGTGTGTGTGTGTGTGTGTGTGTGTGTGTGTGTGTGTGTGTGTGTGTGTGTGTGTGTGTGTGTGAGGGTCACGGTGAGCCCTGATTGGCTAGGACGGCTCCATGATGGATCTATGATCCGTGCCCATAGGAAGGGAGGTGGGCCAGAGGGCCGCTGGGGGGGCTGGGGGCCGCTGGGGGGGGGGGGGGCCTGGGGGCCGCTGGGGGGCCCATCCATCATGGCGGGGGCCGGTTTCCCCATCAGGAAGCCAGGGGGCCGCGGGGGTTGGGGGGGGGGGGGGCTGGTTGACCAACCAGGACACCGTGCTCCAAGGAAGGTGAACGGGCCAATCACAGAGCCCCGTGTGGCGGCGGTGGAACTCTCATCAGTCCTCCCCTCCCCCTCCTCACCCTAACTCCCCCCTGGGCCCCCCCCTGGCCTGGGGTTCAGGGTGACACGTGCACGCTCTTCAGGTTGTCACGTGCACTACTTCTCCACTCAGAGGGCTTCTCTGGCTCACCTCTCTTAATGTCCATTAAGAGAGGTGAGCTGGCCCCGCCTCCCAATGCCGATGAGAGGCGGGGCCGGCAGACACCTGGGTCATTGCCGTGGCAACCAATCCATTAAGGTGGAGCGGCGCTCGTTAAGGGAGCGGGCGCTTACGACACGTTAATGTGGCCGTCGATTACAGAGGCTAACGACGCCCGCCCACCGGGGGGGGGGGGGGGGGGGGGGGGGGGGGGGGGGGGGGGGGGGGGGGGGGGGGGGGGGG
>NC_044062.1:10571621-10576621 GCF_902167405.1 Gadus morhua
CCCCCCCCCCCCCCCCCCCCCCCCCCCCCCCCCCCCCCCCCTCTCTCTCTCTCTCTCTCTCTCTCTCTCTCTCTCTCTCTTCTTCGTTTTATTGCTCCAATTAACTCTTAATTAAATATTTCTCTCTCTCTCTCTCTCTCTCTCTCTCTCTCTCTCTCTCTCTCTCTCTCTCTCTCTCTCTCTCTCTCTCTCTCTCTCTCTCACCCTCTATTTCCTTCTCTCTCTTTCCTCCTCTCTCTCTCCCATTCTCTCTCCTCTTCATTTTATTGCTCCAATTAACTCTTAATTAAGTCTCCCCTCTTGTTCACTCTCTCTCTCTCTCTCTCTCTCTCTCTCTCTCTCTCTCTCTCTCTCTCTCTCTCTCTCTCTTTCTCTCTCTCTCTCTCTCTCTCTCTCTCTCTCTTGTTCAGCTTCACTCCATCGCTCCCCCCACATGTTCATTGATTGGCTCCTACAAATCAGAACATCCCATAATGCAGGTGCTTTCATGTCCAGCCTTTGTTGCCGCGACAACAGCACACGATATTGCAAATTGATCCGTTACTCCTCGTCAGTGACCAGACCTGGTGGAGCAGCGTTGGGCTCTCTCACTGGGTCTGGACCTCTCTCGCCCCTATCTCTCTCTATTTGCACCTCTCTCGCCCCCCCCCCCCCCCCCCCCCCCTCTCTCTCTCTCTCTCTCTCTCTCTCTCTCTCTCTCTCTCTCTCTCTCTCTCTCTCTCTCTCTCTCTCTCTCTTCTGTCCTCCCTCCGTCTCTCCCCTCTCCTCTCTCCCCTATCTCCCTCTACTTATTTATTCTCTCCTCCACTCTGAGGTGGAAGGGTTCTCTAAACAGTCATCTGGAAGCTGATTGGTGGAAAGCATCACGCTCAACCTACTCAATCGATGATATCGTTGGGCTTTATGATGTCACCATTAAACGGACACCTTTGATTATCCCAGCGCCGACCCCTGACCCCTCCCCCCTTCACCATGAGATCACACTCCAGCGGCCAATCAGCAGCCGCCTGGCTGCAGTAGGGATTCAGACGTTAAAACATTAAAATATTGACTTCCTCACACCTCACAGGAAACCTCACTTTTCTTTTTACCCATCAGTCCCACGTGCACATCACAACCTTATGCGATGATGATTCCTGTACGCTGTATGGGCTTATTAAGTACCATTCACAATTTCTACAAACAATTTGAGACGCTTGTGCATAATTCCGTTGGGGAGTCACACCTGATCCAGAATATAATAGTCATATTGTTCAGGAGTCACACCTGATCTAGAATAGAATAGTCCTGTTGTTCAGGAGTCACAAATGATATAGAATATAATAGTCCTGTTGAGCAGGAGTCACACCTGATCTAGAATAGAATAGTCCTGTTGAGCAGGAGTCACACCTGATCTAGAATAGAATAGTCCTGTTTTTCAGGAGTCACAACTGATCTAGAATACAATAGTCCTGTTGAGCAGGAGTCACACCTGATCTAGAATAGAATAGTCCTGTTGATCAGGAGTCACACCTGATCTATGAACAACAACAATACTAAGACAAATATATCCAATAAAAATCGACCATACAATGGAGTATAAGCAGAGTAGAGCTGACAGGGGGCATGGCAGAAGGGCGTGATAGAGGGGCGTGGCAGGAGGGAATGAACAAGGGGCGTGGCAGGAGGGAATGAACTAAGGGCGTGGCAGAGGGGCGTGGCAGAGTTGTGTGACAGAGGGGCGTGGCAGAAGGGTGTGCAGAGGGGCTATGGTGTAGGTTTCCTGGAGTTTGAGGGATTGGTCAAGTGTTGCGCGGGGGGGGGGGGGGGGGGGGGGGGGGGGGGGGGGGAGGCCTGGAGGCCACGCCCTGCTGGCCCTCCAAGCGCTGTGCGTGTTTGTGTGCATGGGCACAAATATGTGTGTGGGTATGTTTGTGTGTGCGTGTCTGTTTGTGTGAAAGTTTGTGTGATGACGGGCTACAGAGAGCTGGAATATGGGTGTGGGTTGGATTGTGGGGGGGGTATGGCGGTAGAGGGCAACAGAGCTTTGTGTGTGTGTGTGTGTGTGTGTGTGTGTGTGTGTGTGTGTGTGTGTGTGTGTGTGTGTGTGTGTGTGTGTGTGTGTGTGTGTGTGTGTGTGTGTGTGTGTGTGTGTGTGTGTGTATGTGCCAGGGCTGAACGATGACATGCCATGCTAATTGTCAGCAGAGGGATGTTTAATAAATATTTCATGCAGCGCTGCATCATTACAGACTAATGTGGTCGTTCATCTCCTCACTAATCTTTTAGAGAGACACACACACACACACATGCTCACACAATCAGACGCACACACACACACACACACACACACACACACACACATCAGACTCAGACAAACAATCAGAAACAGAGACACACACAATCAGACACACACAAAAATGCACTTACACACGCACCCACACCCACACCTACACAAGCACATGCACGCACACAGCCAGACACACACACACACAATCGGACACAGACACACACATGCACATACACAACCGGACACAGACAGACACACACACACACACACACACACACACACACACACACACACACACACACACACAAAGATGCACACACACACACACACAAACAGAGGCCGAGACACATGCACACAGACTGAGAGCAACACACACACAAACATACCTTAAACAGACAAAAATACACATATTATTTAAACATACAAACAAATGCACACACATTGTATGCTTGATGCTAACACACCATACAAATACATGGTCCATCCAAGAAAACACATACATACACACACAAACACACACACACACAAATACACACACATAGATACCAACCATACACACTGGCAAATACACACATACACACATACACACACACACACGTACACACACACACACACACACACACACACACACACACACACACACACACATACTAACACACACCAGGCCTCTGCCTCCTCAGGGTTTAAAGGCGGTAAGAAGCCGTAGAAATGGCAGCCGCTAAGCCCTCGGCAACAGCAAACAGCATTAGCTGCTCAGCATTAGGCGCCGCAGACACACTAGCCTCATTCTAATAACCATGTGTGCCTGCGGCCCTGCTAGCTAAGCTAAGCTAGCAGTTGCGGGGGTGCTTCAGTCTCCGCTTCGCTAGCAGGGGAGCGAGGCACAGCGAAGGAGGCAAATCCAAATCCATGTCGGTCTTATCTTACACGTATTTCATGGTGGCGCTAATACTTTTAGCACAATTGGTTATGAATGATTAGCAGAACACAACAGACGGGGCGAGGGGGAGGGGTATCTGACCAATCAGAGAGGCCAAAGAGAACTTAGAGAGAGAGAGGGAGAGAGAGAGAGAGAGAGAGAGAGAGAGAGAGAGAGAGAGAGAGAGAGAGAGAGAGAGAGAGAGAGAGAGAGTGAGAGAGAGAGAGAGAGAGAGAGAGAGAGAGAGAGAGAGAGAGAGAGAGGGAGAGATATGAGCTGACATCTTGAAACGAAAGGAAGAACGACTTTGGTTAAACCAGCTTTTCACTCAATGGAGTCTCATTAACTCTCTCTCACACACACACACATACACACACACACGCACACACTCACACACATACACACACCCACTCACAGTCACACACACACTCTCACACACAAACACACACACTCAAACACCTATCCACACACACACACACACACACACACACACACACACACACACACACACACACACTCACAAACACACACACACACACACACACACACACACACAAACACACACACACACACACACTCACACACACACACTCACAAACACACACACACACTCATGCGCGTGTGCGTAATGACTTTGCCCTAAGGAGCGCACCACGGTGTGTACCATCCAATTATCTGTCAGCCGTGAATAACGGCTCCAATAATATATTCACGTTGCCGTCGACGATCAATTTTTAATCAAGAGGAGAAATATGGAGGGAAGCAGAGTTAAAATGGCCGACTGCAACCAACAAATCGTTATGCCCTGGCACATCACTTCCTGGTTTTGAACCAATCATGACCCCTCCCAGGCCCCTCCATCCTTCACCTCCTAACATTGGATTTAGCTGCCCTCGAAATGTCACTTCCTGTTTACAAGACACTAGGCGAGTTTCAGATTGTCTGCATTTGCGCACATGCATGCACGAGACTTGAGGACGTCCGCCGGAACTAGTCAGAAATAAGTCAAGTTCCCACAACGTCAAGTCGGACACAGGTGCACTTCTCGTTGTTCGAACAAGCATTGATTGGGAGAGGGCATGCCTCTTTGAAAGGAGACGTGTCATTTCTCACGTGGGAAAATCCACGTAGTAATTCCAACTAACCAGGGCAACGTTTTGATATGTTGAGGGGAGTGTCTTATGTTCACACTTATTCGAGAGCAAATGCCCAGAAAAGCCGGCGGAAGTTGTTTTCCTGAAACTACCGCGAGTTCTGAAAGCCAGGTGACTCGTCGCATCGGAAGTTATCGCCGGTATTTCTGACATTTTTCATCCCAGAATGCATTCTAACGCATGGCAAACGAAGCGCATGCCTTATCAAAAACAAGCCTACTAGTTTTAATTTGTTTGTCATGTTTAATGAACCATGTGCGGCTATTGGTTGGAGCGTAAGGCCCGCCCACCGGGGCTCGGTGATGTCATTACTAAATGTGTCGCCTTCTATCAGTTCCCATTCTGTGAAATATTCAAAAAGGTTGCAGAAAATATTTACGCTAAGCATCACTTAGTGGAGCTAGCGTGAGCTAGCGTGTGCTAGCCTGAGCTAGCGCGAGAGTTCCTGCTTCCCACCCCTAACACTATCGGTCCATGCAGACTGGGGGGATGAAGCTAGCATGAAGCTAATGGCTGGCGGTAGCCTGTTCCGCCACAAGGTGCCGGTCAGGCTCCAGGGATCTCATCCAGGAAGTAATCCCTTGTAAATAAAGGGATTAGCTTTCACTAGCATCCTAGCATACGGCTGCATTAGCCTTTACTAGCTCCCTAGCCTGTG
>NC_044062.1:10584121-10701621 GCF_902167405.1 Gadus morhua
AAAAGGATGAAGATGAAGTTCCCCTTTGTCTGTCTAGCAAATCAACCGATATATAGCCTATGTCCAATATCAGATCGATATCTGATCAATATGTGTGATAACCTTGTTTATTTTAAACCACTCTTTTGCAGTCGAGATCACTGATGTCTACTGAACCGTCCCCTCCGTAGGCCTTAAGCCTCACCATGCATAGTTTAGCCAAGCTATGATAGTGAGTTGTATGCTGTTTCATATTATTTTTAGTTAAATAGGTTTCATTCAGAGAGTAAACGCATGTGCCATTAGATCCTATAAACCGTGTAGTCGTCCTAAGATAACGTTTAGGGGCGCTATTCAGGGGTCTTTCACAGGGCGACACTGCCCTCCAGTGGCTTGAGGGGAACTGCAGGTAAATCCCCGAGGAGTGAAGTATGATAATGTGTCGTTCCTATGGCGCACATTCCTGTACGTTAAGATTTGATGGCTTGTATGTTCATCATCATCATCATCATCATCATCCTAGTTTATTTTATCCAGGCCAGAATTATTCCTCTCCCGAGGGTGGGGCGTGTATGACTCTTCGTAATCGTTTTAAACGCCCTCTCCACACAGAGCAGATCTGGGTGTGGAGCCCGGCCTCGCTTGGTCCGGCCGCACTGCCTCCTCCCACGGCTTCTGCGGTCTTCCTGGTCTCTTCTCAGAAGGCACCTCCAGTTTTCTCTCAAAGGCGATCCGATCCGATATGATATGAAAATATATTAAATATACATTGAATATTATATATTTTATATAATATATATAATTTCGGAGAGGCTTTGCGTCAAAAGTAGATTTAAGCCTGGGGTATTTCATAATTTAGCGACCAACGCAGTTCCCACAACCCACCCCAGATAGGTGCAGACTTGCCAAACCATGACCGATCATATCCTACTTATACTAACATACATCTAACCTACATACCGAGGCCAGACTTTGTGTACTTCCGGGGCTTAGCCCTGAAGGGAGGCTGGAGGCCCTCCCCCAGATTTTTTTTAATTTCTAAGATGCGATGTCCTGCATTCTAGTCCATTTTAGGGTGACCTGCTGGGCATTGGCAAATCCTAAATCCCTTCTAATTCATAGCCTACATTTTCAGTTGCAGGGCCTGCTCAAGCCAATACTATTTAATGGAATGAAACAATAACCACTTAACTATTAACTTCCAGAGATTTTTATGTAAACTACAATGGCAAAATTAAGACTTACAAATTACTAACTTTCAGTAGAATCATTCAAAGTAGGATTGCAGAGATGGATTGTTTGTTGGTTTGCTTTTTTGTATTTTAGAAGTAGTATGCATAGGGACGTAGCACCAAATTCTGGCCCTATAAGTCTTGAAAAAAAGAAAAGTTTTGCTAGCAGGCAGCTAGGATGATATAGCCATTTTGTAATGTCATGACATCTGGGGCTTACTAGCCTATATATCATAGGCTATTATTTATCCTTTATCCTAATAACGGCTTAATATTGACATATGCCTACAACACGGTACGGTTAGTGTGGCAATTGGCCACATGATGGAAGTATTGAGTGATGCTATTTAATGCTGCGACCTGCATCCTGGTCCCTTCTTCCTCGCGGTTACCGCTGAACAACTTGTTGATTTTGGCCGTGTTGTGTGCGTTACACTGCGTTCACACAAAACACGAATTTGGTCACCTGGTCGCGTTGTCGCCTTAGTTTGGTTGCGTAGTGATTTGTTCAAGTTTTAGCACACGAATTTAGTCGCGTGTGAATGAGGAAGTTAAGTTGTTGTGGAAGTACCAGAGACGTCGGAGAACCCAACACAATCTATTCATAATATCATCTGGAGGCGCACACAACTTTTGGTCGTGATATTATATATTATATTATATAGATATTTATATATTATGTTATATTATATATAGAGCTCTGGGAGTTGCAAACATCAACAATCACTTTCTCCTCCATGCTGCGGTTCACTCCGGACTGCAGGGCGGTTGGCCGGTTGAACGCTGATTGGCTATTACATTACGTCACTCTGCGAGGGAACACTGATTGGCCGTCATCACGCGACAGTCGCGATTGTTCAAATATATCAACTCAAGCAACATGTCGCGTCGTGTCGCGCTACTAAATAGGTTTTTCTAGCGCAAATGTTGCCTGATACGCGTCTCTACGTTGACTTTGTATGGAGTCGCGTTGCCCCGACACTTTTGGTGTGAACGCAGCTTTGAGAGTGGCCTGTGGACAAATGCTACCGGTAGTTGCTTAATGGTAAGTATTTGTGGTGGACATAGGTAGGGGACGATGGGGACGCGTCCCCACCAGGTTTTGTACCCACCACTTGTAAAAATAAAGAAAGAAAGAAAGAAAGAAATCGAGCTGAATAATTATGGTTCATTACACGGGTCTTCTCAATGCCTTGGAACGCTCCGTTCACTTGCATGGGCCCTCACAACTTCCGGCGGTGAATTATATTTGATGATTCACAGTTGGCCGCTGTCAAGGAAAACAAAGGACTTTTTGCCTCTAATGACGTCCTTGGTATCACTCCTCAAGTAGTCCGGTAACTTTTCAACCCCAGCGTCTTCGGTTGCTAAGCGACGTCAACGTCTTTGGCGGACTATTTCTCTGCTGATTAACACTACGAAAGCTGGTAACAAATCAATTGTAAAAAGACACACCCTGTGAAGTTATTTTTTCATTTTGGCAAGTAGCCGTGTAATAAATGGGATAATGTATAGAACGTCGGCGGTCATTATCGATAATGACCGGCGTTCTAAACATTATCCCTTACTTATTACACGGCTCTTCTCAATGCTGTAGACTGCTCCATTCAATTGCATGGGCCTTCCTAACGTTCAGCTGTCAATTATTTTTGTTTATTACACGGCTCTCAATGCAGTGGAATGCTCACGTCCAGCATATTGACCCTCAAGGAAAGTGTTTTGTTTTTTTCCTCAGATTCACACCATCTGTATCACTCCGCAGTCGGGTAACTTATCCCCAGCGTATTCGGTTGCTAAGCGACTTTGGCGAACTATTTCTCTGCTGATCTAGGCTGAATCTAGACGAATGATAACAAATACATTGGAAAAAGACACACTGTGTGAAGTTTTTTTTTTCGATTTGGCAAGTAGCCATTACTAATAATACCAATACTCTTTGACTGGGATGATGAGGCATCAGACAATCAAGTCATTTTAGCCTGAATACTAAGGTAAAAAGCACCGGGGCAGGTTTCTAGTACCATGGACAGTATCAGAACGATAACCTGTTGAACTAAATGGATGTGGTAGAATACACCACAGGATGCATTTGCAGACCACTGCCACATAAATAAAGGTAAGACGCGATATTTATTGCTTAAGATTTACCGGTGCTGTGGTGAGGTCTTTTGCGTCTTTTTGCACTCAAGTGGTCGGCTGTTTTAACCTGCAATTGATAGTAGGTGGAGTCAGTCTCTTGTTGACACAAAGTGACTTTTGGTCATTCTTTGCATGAGTGCATGAGCTTTGGTCAGAATGCCTGATGTAGGCTAGTTTCGATGGAATGCGTGTTGTGATTTGAGAACAGCCAGCTCATGATGTCATACAGCGTTCAGCTGTGCAACAAATATATATATTATTTGTTCATTCTTGACAACTTTTGTAGTGCTCTGTGTAGCCACACGTTTGGCCCTTCTGGACTTAAACATGCAGTTAATTTCCTTTCCTAGCTCCTCTTGTTTATGTTGGTAGCTTAGCCATGTCATGTCACATTGTCAACATTGGATACATGGAGCAGAACATAGTGGGTCATATGTCCGCTGCTTTTCGAAACGTTTTCTTAATAAAACGTGCCAGACAGATCTTGTATGCATTTTATTCCTGAGTAATTAGCTACATGGGTATGCCGTCTTTCAGAACTCTTCTTACTCGTCTTAACATGTCTCCCTGAGGTTTCTACCTTCATGAGAAGGAGGACGTCTAATGCTGGAGTTAAATGTTTAGTTCAACGCGGTTTCAGAAACAATTTTCTTAGCGTCTCTGAGCTCCAGCACGTTTCCCGCCTTCCAGACTCTGGGGGACCGGAAATGACAATGTTAGAAAATGGCGCACGATTTGAGCACGCACGGGACGACCCGGCGGTCCGCCGAGAAACACCAGCGAGGAAGAGACAAAGATGATTGAAACACAGGCAGCAAGGCAAACCAGATAATATGATAATAATATCTCTCTTTAATCTCTCCAGTCTAGGCTTATAACCATAATTATTTTACCGCTGGTAGGCCTACCGCCTGTTACTGGAAGGGTACTGGGAGGACACCATAACTGGGAAGGTAAAGGCCTACTGCCTATTACTGGGAGGGTAGGCCTACAGTCTGTTAATGGGAGGGTACTGGGAGGACACTATAACTGGGAGGGTACAGGCCCACCGCCTTTTACTGGGTGGGTACTGGGAGAACGCTATAACTGGGAGGGTAGGCCTACAGTCTGTAACTGGGAGGGTAGGCCTACAGTCTGTTACTGGGAGGTAGGCCTACCACCTTTTACTGGGAGAATAAAGGCCTACAGTCTGTAACTGGGAGGGTACTGAGGGGACATTATAACTGGGAGAATAAAGGCCTACAGTCTGTAACTGGGATGGTAGTCCTACCGCCTGTATCTGGGAGATTAGGCCTACCGCCTGTAACTGGGAGGGAGGGTACTGGGAGGACACTACGGGAGGGAAGGCTTACCGCCTGTTACTGGGAGGGTAGGCCTACAGTCTGTAACTGGGAGGAAGGGTACTGGGAGGACACTATAACTGGAAGGGTAGGCCTACCCCCAACAGCACTGTGACTAAACAAGGAACTTGACCAATCACATCCTCAGGATCGGTAATAAGATGGACGTCCCGTCCCGTACGTTGGTGGGGGACAGGGAACAGAGCCCGGTTCATATCTGGAGGAAACACCAATGAATGGCGGCCGCGCCGGGGTGACCGACGCTCTGACAGCAGAGTGGGACTGTAGTTCCTCCCCCTCCGGAGAGGCTCGTGCTGGCACGCCGCGCGCTGCTCTGCCGCTGGCTCATCTAATTAGAATGTTTGGAGACGAAGCGCTTTGCTTAACGGCTGATTGTGTCGACTCCACGGAGGTTCTGCTCACTCTGGGAGCCGAAATTTATGAAGAGACATACGCTGAGGCCCCGCCCACTCACACACTCTCTTATTAATGCACACACAAACACAACTACCACTACCGCAGTACAACTACCCCTACTACCACAGTACGACTATCCCTACTACTACAGTACACCTACCACTACTACAGTACAACTATCACTACTACAGTACAACTACCCGTACTACTACAGTACAACTACCCGTACTACTACAGTACAACTACCCCGACTATTAAAGTACACCTACCACTACTACAGTACAACTATCACTACTACAGTACAACCTCAACTACTACAGTACAACTACCACTACTACTACAGTACACCTACCACTACTACAGTACAACTACCACTACTACTACAGTACAACTACCACTACTACTACAGTACACCTACCACTACTACTACAGTACACCTACGACTACTACAATACAACTACCAGTACTACTACAGTACAACTACCACTATTAGGTAACTCGTATCCTCGTGGTAGAGGAGGAGGAGAGGAGGTAACTCATATCCTCTGAGGGAGAGGAGGAGGAGAGGAGGCAACTCGTATCCTCGGTGGTAGAGGAGGAGGAGAGGAGGAAACTCGTATCCTCTGAGGGAGAGGAGGAGGAGAGGAGGTAACTCGTATCCTCTGAGGGAGAGGAGGAGGAGAGGAGGTAACTCTTATCCTCTGAGGGAGAGGAGGAAACACCTCCTCAGTCTCGACGCTTCACACATCTGGAGCGACCTGACAGGCCGCAAACGCAGAGGCCCTGCTCAGCCAATCACAGCGCTCCGCCAGCGAGCGCCAGAAGGGCGAGTGAAAGGATGGAGGGAGAAGCAGTTTTACACGACGGAGGAGAGACGCTTTTACAAAACGGGAAGAAGATGGAATTCTCGCTCTCTGTCTCTCACTCTCACACACAGCCGCACACACCTGCTCACACACACACACACACACACACACACACAAACACACACCAGTACGCACAAGATACACTGGCACACACAACCACAAAAACCATCAGGCACACACACACACACACACCCACAGAAGCGCACACACACACAGGCATGCATACAATCACACCAGCACGCATACCCACAAAAAACATCAGGCAAACACATCAGCATATGTTCATTTTCAAACACAATCTCAAAATATCCCAGGATGGGTCACAATAAAGCCTCATGTAAGTATGTTACAGCAAAGACAAATACTACGGAACACAACTACTACCACACTTCAACTACCACTACTACTTCAGTACAACTACCCCTAGTACAACTACCACTACTACTACAGTACAACTACCACCACGGTAAAGCTAAACACCTACACAAACGTGAAACTACCATGCAGTCCAACTTTGCCCTCAGGGAGGCACTACAGGTGCATCAAACAAGGACTAAAAGACTCAAGTACAATGTTTGTCGCAAAAGCCATTACCAACCTGAACTCACACATGCACTGAGCTTATGACCTTTTACACTATTTATTACCTTTTTACGTTATTAGATTTGTATTTTTATGTGTATGCACTGGAAAAGAGATGCTTCAGTCTTATTGTACTATAGTGACAATAAAAGGCATTCATTCATTCATTCATTCATTCATCATTCAGTTGTTTTACAAAAGTCCCATAAGAGGTGTTACCTCATACAGTGTGTGGGTGTGTTTGTGTGTTTAGTGTGTCTGTTTGTTTCTGTTTGTGTGTGTCTTTGTTATATCATCAGTGTCCTGTCCTTCTTTAAATAGGCTGAAGAGGCTCTTTAAATTCTGCTCAGAACAGAAGCACAACGGAACGCACATGAGCAGAAACACACATTAGCAGAAACACACATGAACAGAAGCACAAATGAAAAGAAACACACATGAAAAGAAACACACACAGAAACACACAATAACAGAAACACACACAGAAACACACATGGACAGAAACGCACATGAACAGAAACGCACACAGAAACATTCTTGATTGCTAAAAGGTAGGTGATGTCATAATCTTCATTCCTTACAGGGAGGTGATGTCATGATCTTGATTCCTAAAAGGGACGTGATGTCAGGATGTTAAATCGTGACAGGGAGGCGACGTCATGATGTCACACTTTATTTGTTTTTAATCATAAATATATATATGAATCATCCACTCTTGATTTCCTCGTAGATTCGGCTGCTCCGTTGTTTGTAGTTCCCTCACTCTTGGAGGAATGGTAGAAAGCAGCCCATTGGTTGGTTGGTCTGTGTCTCCCTCTGCTGGTCGAAAGCAGCACGGACAAATTAGAACACAATAACATAATATATATATATATAATATATAACTGGAGGAACTGTGGGTTGGATCTCCTCCGCACCCTGGGGCGAGCTCATTAATCAACTGTATATGTGTGTAGTGGGAGGGCATTAAGAGTACAGCACGTGTGTGTGTGTGTGTGTGTGTGTGTGTGTGTGTGTGTGTGTGTGTGTGTGTGTGTGTGTGTGTGTGTGTGTGTGGTAGACAGGCAGACAGAGAGACACTGCTGGGGTCGCTCTGATTGGTCCAATCCCCGAGAGTTCAGAGGTCATGATGGTTCAGCGTTTCTTATGAGGTAGCCAGAAAACCAGTCATCCAGACCAGCAGTCAGCCAGACCACCAGTCAGCAAGACAACCATTCAGCCAACAAATCAGTCAGACCAGCAGTCAGTCAGACCAGCAGTCAGTTAGAACACCAGTCAGTCAGAATGACAGTAGGTCAAACCACCAGTCAGTCAGAATACCAGTCAGTCAGAATACCAGTCAGTCAGAATACCTGCGAGTCAGAGCACCGGTCAGTCTGACCACCGGTCAGTAGCTCAAGTACCATGAACCATTCAGACACGGCAGGACGACCCAGAGCTCCACAGGTCAACCAGTGGATCCCAGAACTCAACCAGGTGATGCAGACCAGAGCAGACGATTCGCTTATCTGCTGTGCTACTCTGTTAAACATTTCTAGTACCTTCTGGAGATGTTACGTGTCAGAATAGACGCCTATTATCAATATTCCGGTGAGATTGGCCTTGGCCGGGCAGCAATTGATTACCAAATATGGGCATGGCCTTACGTCGTTCAAAGGCGTCCAGCCAATCAGAGTGACACTTCTTGTTCTCCAACATTCAGATACTGCAAATATTGGTTAATCAGTCAACATGATTTTGTCTATTATGGATGACATTTTTTCTTAATGCTCCGTAGAATGTATAATTGATTTGAATTTGGTCGAGCCGCCCTTAGAGCCCCGGACGCCCCCTTCAGGGGGCGATGATTGGTCCTGGCTTCATGGACATTCTGCAAAATTGATCTGCACAATGAGACGAGAATGTACCTGTGAGGTTGTAAGATATAATGTATCGTGATGCAAATGTTGGGTTCACCATTACGGCTTGCTGCTAGTTAGCCTTATTCTATCAATGAAATGGGCAGCCATTTTTGTGACGTGATCTCGGAGGACTCGGGTAGCTTAACTCCCGCACGAAACTCTCAGCGAAAACTCTGCTGCAACAGAGAGTTCAAAGCATTTTCCTCCGAGCCTCCGTGAAACTTCGTGCGCTTTGAAGGCGTCATACGGCTGTCGTCTCCCCCAAGGCGACCTAATGCAATGGATTGTGGGGGAAATAAGATCAATTGCAAACCGCTAAAATTGAACCTACTTTTTCGTATTATATTCCATTTTGTGATACCGAACAACATCAAATACAATGGATAACAGTTTAAATGTTTATTACCAACAAGCAAATTGCGCAAATTCGTTGGAAAATGAACCCTGCAACACGGCCTTTAATCCGTGTTTTAATATCGCTGTAGAGATAATTATGTACAGAAATCAGGTACATTATAAGATCTAGATGGGTAGATGATCGTCCTCCGCGTGGATTCACCGATCCAGCCGTCGCTGTCGGGTTCATAATAAAATAAAATAGCCTAAACACTCACCAGCAGGGGGCGCCGCAAGTCTCTGACTGGAGGCTATTTTCATTCATGTTTCTGATACACATAATAAAAAATAAAAGCAACGACGACCAAGCGACGTTGAGACGTAAGAAAAAGACAATCTAGCTTAATCACAGCTTGAACGATCCTAGCTTGAAGCGTCTCGAAAGTGGATCATAAAAGTACTAATAGGCTGTTGTGGATTTATGGTCTGATAAGACACAGAAAAAGAATGAATCCTGCCTACCCACACGGACCACCAGAACCTAGTCTACAGCCTACCTCCACAGACCACCTGGTTCTACAGCCTACCCACACAGACCACCAGGACCTAGAGCCTACCCACACGGACCACCAGGACCTACAGCCTACCCACACAGACCTACAGCCTACCCACACGGACCACCAGGACCTACAGCCTACCCACACGGACCACCAAGACCTACAGCCTACCCACACAGACCACCCGCAGGACCTACCCACACAGACCACCAGGACCTACAGCCTACCCACACGGACCTACAGCCTACCCATACAGACCACCAGGACCTACAGCCTACCCCTGCGGACCACCAGGACCTAGAAGATAACAGTGCTACGCCTGCTCGCCCAGGTCTTCATCTCGCGGTTCCTTCAGAGCAGCGGTCGTGTCTGGGGTGATTTTTTGTTGTTTGTTAAGTCCCCATCATGAAACGCTGGTTTCAACACACACATTTGTGTGTTATAGGACGGACCCTCCTCTCCCAGTAGGACAGACCCTCTTCTCCCAGTAGGACGGAACCTACTCTCCTAGTAGATCACTCCAGCCCCGGCTACCGAGTCCGACGCACCGGGCGGCTGCCGTGCAACCCCCGACCGATGGACCACACAGCTGACCCGGTGTCCGGACTCGGGGGTCCGGGCCGCCGCTCGGCTGCTGTGGCCACTCGACCGAAATGTGTTACGAGGTCTACGTCATCGCTTCCGCCCTGCTCTCCCTCCCCCCTCCTCCCCGGCCCTCCCCCGGCGTCGGTGGAGCTGCTGCCTGCGATCCAACATGGAGTAGCGAGAGATGGGGCTCTGGCGGGGCCAGCCCTCGGAAACTAGCGACGAGCACACCAAGCACCACGGAACTACCGGGATCTCCTTACTCACAGGACCTTGGCGGGATTAACCCGCACGGAATCGGTGTTTTTTGCGAGTCGCGGCGGCCGGGAGATCGAAGGTTTCGGGGCGCGTTCGTGACCGAGAAGCAACTGGTTGGTTGGAGGAGAAAGCGAGCGAGGGGAGAGAGAGGAGCGAGACCGGGAGACCGACCACCGCCACCCGGGGAACCATGACGAGCAGACCGCCTGCCCCCGTCGCGGCGGACCGCCGGAGGTGAACCGAGACAATGCTGGAAGACACACGGCCGCACGAGTGAGTATCCCCGGGGGGGGGGATACCGCGTCGAGTCGCGGACACCGTGGTGCACGGGGGCTGTGCGTGGCGGGTGGATCTGTGTATGTGTCTGTGTGTAGCTATTCCGTGGCAGAGGTGTAGCACGGGGAACAGAGGCCCCCACCTCGGGGAGGGGGGGGTCGGGGTAGAAGCAGAAGCGTGGGTGGATCGGAAACATTTGGCCCGCGTGAGACGCGTGGAGGTCTGGGAGTTGTGCGTGAGACACTCCGTCGGTAAAGACCCGCGAGCCAGAACAAAGAGAGGGCGCCTTGAACGGTGGCGCTCGAGCACTCTCCCCGGACCCGCTCGCGGTGTAGCTCGGGAGGAGGGGGAAGTCTCGCCGGATGTGAGACATCCGATCTGTCCGCCATCTCTTCCTCAATCCGCCTCATTTGCATACCCCGACACCACGCGCCATTCATAAAAACACGCAAGCTCGCGGGAAGAAGACGTTGTTCTTACACGACGAAGTAGGCCTCGCTCCCCGTTTCGGGCAGCTGGGTTGGTCTCACGTTAATAACCGGAGCCGTGTTTGTTTAAAAGTAGGCTATAAACGTCCACCGGGGCTCAGAGGGACGTCGGGTCTTTATTAACAGGACCGAAGTAGTCACGGTCACGCGCTGCCGAGGCGCGCCCCCATGATAAATAAATGTATGGTTTTGACGTGCGGGTTTGAAATGCACGGGCTCGTGCCTCATCGCAGAATTGCGGTCGGTGAACCGGAAGGGCGGGAGGGCGTCGCGTGACGCGGGCCTCATTCATAAAAGCTGTAACCTTGAGCTCCAGCCATTCATGCCTGCCGTACTCGCGCTCTGCCTGTGCAAGTGGGGCGCGTCTCTCTCTCTCTCTCTCTCTCTCTCTCTCTCTCACACACACACACACACACACACACACACACACACACACACACACACACACACACACACACACACACACACACACACACACACACACACACACACACACCTTTGTGTGTTACTTATCCGAGGGCAGGAGTGTTTATATGTAGTGTGTGTGTCGCAGTTATTTGAATACGTCTTTGTCGTGCAGCGTGTGTCAGTTGGCCGTCCACAAGGAGAAGGATTAGGCCACACACACTGCATGTGTGTCTGCAGAATCAGCATGTGTTGGTGGCATCAGAAAGGTCACCCCGGCAACCAAACCTGACACGTCTAAATAAAAGCATACATCCGCCAATTCTACGTCATATGTCTGCTGCTGTGCACTCCAGTAACGCACTACACTACAGTAATCCACAACCTCACAGTTATACACACAACACTCCAGTAAAGCATAACACTCCAGTAACGTCGAAAACACTACAGTAATTCACAACACTACAGAAATGCACAACACTACAGAAATACACGACACAGTACAGCAGTAATATTATAATAACGCACAACACAGTACATCATTAATATGAACGCAAAACACTTAATTCATATTACAGTAACAAAGTGCTACATATTTAGCAGTGAAACAATACAGTAACATAACATTTACTCAACATGTTGTAGCACTGTTTATTTTTGACCTGTCAGTCTCTGGTCTCTCTCCTGGCCCCCGGCCCTAAAGCTACCTATCAGTCTCTGGTCTCTCTCCCTCACCCCTAAAGCTACCGGTCAGTCTCTGGTCCCTCTCCTGGCCCCTGGCCCTAAAGCTACCTATCAGTCTCTGTTCTCTCTCCCTCACCCCTAAAGTTACCTGTCAGTCTCTGGTCTCTCTCCCTCACCCCTAAAGCTACCGGTCAGTCTCTGGTCTCTCTCCGGGCCCTCTGCCCTAAAGCTTCCTGTCAGTCTCTGGTCTCTTTTGGCGCTCGGTCCTAAAGTTACCTGTCAGTCTCTGGTCTCTCTCCTGGCCCTCGGGCCTAAAGCTACCTGTCAGTCTCTGGTCTCTCACCTGGCTGGCCCTCTGCCCTAAAGCTACCCGTGTTATTCTCTGGTGTCCTCCAGGCCTACGGCTACCTGTCCGTCTCTGGTCTCTCTTGGCCCTCGGTCCTAAAGCTACCTATTAGCCTTTGGTCTCTCTCCCTAACCCTAGGGGAGGCCACTTCTGTCAGATCTTCTTGAGGTCCTATAGGTTGAAATCCGGTTTTAAACCCTGACAGCGATCAAGGAATAAGAGGTTCTGGAAAGAAATACACAACCTGGTACTGGCTGTCACAGGGAGTGAACGAGCCGGGTAATTATTTAATTCAACCCTAACGAAACGATTTGATGATCTCCCTCCCTCCCTCTCTCCCTCCCTCCCTACCTACGTATGTATACCTCCCTCCCTCCATCCCTCCCTCCCTCCCTGGCTGGCTGCTCTCTGCTTGTACACTCATCTTCCATTATGACCAGTCTTCCACAAGGCTAGGCAGAGCTATTGCTAGCGAGCTAGTCACATGTTTTGGGGGAGGGGAGGGAGGCCTGGATGTGCGGGGCAGGGGTTGTTTTGGGTCGGATAGTTTCAAACTCAAGCTCACCCTAGCTGGTTCTCCTGATGGCCTGCCTTTAATTGAGGAAGTGTGGAATATGACTTTATCACTAATATGAAGTTCATAAGGAGGGGCCTCCCCATACCTCAATGAGTCCTAAATGTCCTCCCATCAGACTAGACAGAGGCTAGCAGGCTCTGTTGTGGAGGTGGCTTTCTCCTCGCCATGACAACAGTGTAGCCATGACAAGTACTGATGTTAGCGCTGCTAACGGGCTCTGCTGTGCGGCATGTGTGTGTGGCAGGTGTTAGCTAGGTGTTAGCACTACGCTATCAAGCGTTGTTGTACTAGTTACCAGTGTTATCGGTCAGGTAACAGGATATGTTAGGCTTCTGGTGTTACCACTAACCTAACAGGCTCTGCTGTTGGCCTAATGGGGTAGGCACTATGCTAACAGGCTCTGTCAGATGGGCTACTGACGTTAGCGCTGAGCCAACAGGCAGTGTGGTGCTGAGTCGACTAGCAGTGTTATTAGCCGTGCGCTTACAAAGGTTAACACCTTGTAAGAGGATATGAAACATTAGAGGGGTTCTCTGACGGCTTTCAGCTAAGAGCCTTACGACCATCGGCTTAACCTCCTGTAGCTCGCTATAAAGCTACGACTTCTGTATTCACCTTTCATGGCGGAATCATTGGATAGCAGCTGAATCGTTCTTCTAATGCTCAATTAATGCACAAGGTTTCGTTCCGGTGGAGTCTTTTTTTTTCACTTAAAGTTAAAGGATATGTATTGATATGACATAAAACCACACAACAAAGGTCAATGTTTACCTGTCTGCTGAAGCTCCAAATATGGCCGTTCGTGCTCACATTGGGCGTTACCGGGTGGCTCTTTCCAAGGTGGGCGGAGCTTAGATACTGGCCATTTTATGTCAACATGTTTTATGTTTAGACGCCCCTAAGGCACAGTCCTTATGGTGCTCTCTGCTGACAGAGTGCACGTATATCCACACCCAGCCCAGCTAATCGGAAGGTTGGATTACAGCCGACCAATCGAAGTCTCCCTAACAGCCCGCAGCCTAGGTGGCTGAATATGAGCATTCATGATGTCAGCGCTGCAGGTCGAGATACTGGGGAGTCTGGTGTCTCTCTGTCTGTCTGTCCCTCCCTTTATATGTCTGTCTGTCTGTCTGTCCCTCCCTTTATCTGTCTCTCTGTCCGTTAGGCCCTCTTTGTGTGTCTGTCTGTCTGTCTGTCTGTCCATCGCTCTATTGATCTGTCTGTCTGTCTGCCCCTCTCAGGTCTCTCTCTATCTGTCTGTCTGTAAGCCTGTCGTTCCTTCTCTCGGTATTGTATCTCTCTGCCTATATCACATGTCTGTCTGTCTGTCTGTCTGTCTGTCTGTCTGTCTGTCTGTCTCTCAGTCTGTCGGCCTGCCTGCTTGTATCAGTCTGTCTGCCTGTATCACTCTCAATCTGTCCCTCACTGCTGTCTGGAAAATCATCTCCATGCTATAGCAGTGATGTGTTGTCTCTCTGCTCGCGCGTTTAACATTAAGGCCTTCAATCTGCCTGTCTGTCTGTCTGCCTGCGGGTCTGTCGGTCCGTCTTGCTGTATTGGGGATGTCATGGTGTCTGATGGCTGCTGAATCACACCGGAACGCGGGCGATGGGAGGGGCGGTGTTTGGCGCGCGTCCAGCGATATCTTATCACCAGGAAGTCTCTCCAGATGGCTGCGGTCATCAACTGAACTCTGAGCTCTGGAGCAGACCCGCCTTCCACACCCATATGCCCAGTGCTTCTAGTGGGTTGGCCCCACAGCGGAGAACTCAGAGAACAGGGGATCTGGTCTCACGTACTCTGAGAGGGTCTTCTGGGTACCGGGGTTAAAGTCTGCTCAGTGGATTCACCCTCTTCCGGACCCCTGGGGTCAGACTGGTCCAGGATGACATCAACCTATCTCCTTGGATCACTGCCCAAACCCCTACCTTCTCCTTAATGATGGTCATTAAGGAGCAGTTAGGGGTTAGACGTTTCAGAGGCAGGTCATTAAGGAGCAGTTAGGGGTAAGACGGTTCAGAGGCAGGTCATTAAGGAGCCGGTAGGGGTTAGACAGTAGGGTTAGGGTCCCTTGATCAAGGATGCTTCTCAGGACCTTTGGACCAACCTAACCCCCTTCTCCTCCCCTCTCCCCCCCTCTCACCCCTCTCCCCCCTCTCCTCTCCAGTGACAGCTACATCGTGCGTGTGAAGGCGGTGGTGATGAGCCGGGACGACTCCAGCGGGGGCTGGTTGGCCCAGGACGGGGGGGCTCTGAGCCGGGTGGGGGTCTGTCGCCTGCTAGGCCCCGGGCTGGCCCCCGGGCTGGTCCCCGCCCCCGCCGCAGGCAGCCTCAGCCATGGACACTTCCTCATCCATGGGGAGCGGCTCCTGGACCACCAGGTGAGCCTCTGGCCTCCAGGGCCAGGTCTAGTGAAGACCTCCTCCAGGTCTAGTGTAGACCACCTCCAGGTCTAGTGTAGACCTCCTCAAGGTCTAGTGTAGACCACCTCCAGGTCTAGTGTAGACCTCCTCAAGGTCTAGTGGAGACCTCCTCCAGGTCTAGTGGAGACCACCTCCAGGTCTAGTGTAGACCCCTTCCTCCTCCAGGTCTAGTGTAGACCTCCTCCAGGTCTAATATAAACCTCTTCCTTCCCCTGGTGTGGGAACTAACGGGTCCCCTGGTGTGGGTTCTAACGGGTCCCCTGGTGTGGGTTCTAACGGGTCCCCTGGTGTGGGTTCTAACGGGTCCCCTGGTGTGGGTACTAACGGGTCCCCTGGTGTGGGTTCTAACGGGGTTTCCTGGTGTGGGTTCTAACGGGTCCCTTGGTGTGGGTTCTAACGGGTCCCCTGGTGTGGGTACTAGCGGGTTCTAGTACCCACACCAGGGGTAATCAGATAGGACATTGAGACAGGAAGTTGTAATCTGATAGGACAGTGAGACAGGTCCCCTGGTGTGGGTTCTAGCGGGTTCCCCTGGTGTGGGTTCTAGCGGGTTCCCCTGGTGTTGGTTCTAACGGGTTGCCGTGACGTTGTCTTGGCGGACAGGTGATCCTGGAGTGTCCGCTCAGGAAGGACCTGCTGTACACCGCGGCCACGCCCACCTTCCACCATTGGAAGGTGGAGGACAGGAGATGTGGCCTGTCCTTCCAGAGCCCAGCCGACGCCCGGGCATTCGACCGCGGCGTGAGGAAGGCCATCGAGGACCTGGCTGAAGGTAGGAGACCTGAAGACCGCGTGATGGAGACAGAACACACAGGCTGGCCCACGCTGCCTTTATATGCGGCTCAGGCGCTAGAGGGGGTCGGCTGGTAACCGGAAGGTTGCTAGTTCGATCCCCAGAGGTGTCCCTGAGCGAGACGCCTCACTCTGACTGCTCCTGGCGAGCTGGCTGTTGCCCTGCGTGGTGGACTCGGCCCTCGGTGTGTGAATGTGTGCGTGAATGGGTGAATGTGACGCAGTGTTGTAAAGCTTTGAGCAGGGACTGGCTAGAAGAGCGCAGTAGGAATGCATCAATCCACTGTGTGTTGATAACCGGAGTCCTCTAGGACCCCTGCTCTGACGGAGCTCCAGCAGCAGGTGGTCTCAACGCACAACGTTTGTGTCCTCAGGGTCCACCACCTCCTCCACCACACTCCACAACGGGGCGGAGCTGGGGGACGACGACGTCTTCACCGTAAGACCCCTTCCTGTCTCACTGTCCTGTCTCACTGTCCTATCAGATTACAACTTCCTGTCTCAATGTCCTATCTGATTACCCCTTCCTGTCTCACTGTCCTATCAGATTACAACTTCCTGTCTCAATGTCCTATCTGATTACCCCTTCCTGTCTCACTGTCCTATCAGATTACCCTTTTGTGTCTCACTGTCCTAGCAGATTACCTCTTCCTGTCTCACTGTCCTATCAGATTACCCTTTTGTGTCTCACTGTCCGAGCAGATTACCTCTTCCTGTCTCACTGTCCTATCAGATTACCCTTTTGTGTCTCACTGTCCGAGCAGATTACCTCTTCCTGTCTCAATGTCCTATCAGACTACCTGTTAGCCTGTCCGGGGATATTCTCCTAGCATGGAATAGCGTTAGCATGTGTTCCATTTGTGTTTGTGCATCTTTGTTGTAGAATTAATAGTCGTGGTAGTATTACATTTACATTTAGAAGACACTTTTATTCAAAGCGAGCACTTTTATATCCTTATGCAAGGACATACAACATACAATAAGTGCGTGCATTAAGTGCCAGGACTTAAAGGGGACTTATGCCGCTTTTCCACCGCACATGTAGCTCGACTCGACACGACACGACTCGACACGACTCGACACGGTAGCAGCGCGGGTCCTTTTCCACCGCAAATAGTACCTCCGGGACGTGGGCGGGGTCGGCTGCGCGAAAGGGCCGTGACGTATTTTTGTATGCGACGCAAACAACACCTACGTAACCCACACATGGACAGAACCCACATAACAACAATGGAGAACATCGATGCGATGGTATTCGTGTTCGTATTATTAGCTGGCATGTTGAAGAAGTGGAATATGTTGGCTGCGGCGCTGCTATGGCTGTTACCAGCATGGTGGCCATGTCGCTCTCGTGACTTCGTCACACTCTCTGGCCAATCAGTGGCCGGCCGTCTGCCGACGTCACCTTTTAGCATCGGCTCAGCCGCTTGGAACCTAGAGCGAGGCGGTACTAGAAAAAGCAGCCACTTCAGGTACCAGATACCATGTTTTCGCGGTGGAAACGCAAAAAAGGCGAGCTGAGTCGAGTCGAGTCGTGTCGAGCTGGTACCATGCAGTGGAAAAGCGGCATTATATTATACCACCAGGTGTGAGTGTGATTAGCCTTACAAGCCGTTTCGAAAATCTGCCTAATATGACATCACTAGTGGGTGTGTCCACCTAGATCTGTGCTGGATAGATGAGCAATGTTTACTTCAGTCCACTGGGTAGGCTGGTAGATAGATCTATCCAGCACAGATCTAGGTCTGGGGGGTGAGGAACTCCTGGAAGAAGGGGGGGGGGGGGGGGCATGTCCGTGGATGCACTGGTGGGTGAGGAGGGAGACCTTGAATTAAATTCTGAATGTGACAGGGAGCCAGTGAAGGGATTTGAGGATGGGGGTGATGTGTTCATATTTGCGTACCCTCATCAGGATCCTGGCAGCGCTGTTTTGTATGTACTGGAGCTTCTGGATGCTCTTGCCCATCCCGATGATTAGTAGTAGTAGTAGAAGTAGAAGTAGTAGTAGCAGTAGTAGTACTACATCTCTGAGGTACATAAGTATTTCTGCTTCATGTTTTGCAACCTATTTTCTTCCAGTGTATTTACTACAATATACATGCTATCTGCTGCAGAGTTTGTGTTCAGGTGTAAGTTGGTGAGGTAAAACAGCCTGGAGCAGATAGAGAAGTTAAAGAACATAAATACTGGAGTTGTCCTGAAGCAGCGATTCCTCAGGTGTGTGTGTGTGTGTGTGTGTGTGTGTGTGTGTGTGTGTGTGTGTGTGTGTGTGTGTGTGTGTGTGTGTGTGTGTGTGTGTGTGTGTGTGTGTGTGTGTGTGTGTGTGTGTGTGTGTGCCTTTCCTCTGTCATCTGACACCCGTAGCTGTAGTAAAGGTTGCAGGGTCACTTCCTGGACACACACACACACACACACACACACACACACACACACACACACACACACACACACACACACACACACACACACACACACACACACACACACACACACACACACACACACACAGAGCTGTTTCCAAGCTTAGAGCAGTGATTTACGATAGGAAGCGTCTTGCTAGTCATCGTTGGCTGAGAGAGACTGGGGGAGGAAGAGAGGGGGGAGTGTGAGGGAGAGAGCAGACGGGGAAGAAGAGAGGGGGGAGTGTGAGGGAGAGAGCGGAGGGGGAGGAAGAAAGTGAGGGAGAAAGCGGGCGGGGGGAAGGGGGAGAGGGATTGGATCAGGGAGAGGTTCAGGTGCACAGGACCACATGTTTGTGCAACGTGGAGGTTTTTATTTTTTTTTATTACGTAAACCATTTTTTGATACCGTAAATTGTGGTTCTCAAAGTGAGTTTGGGGGAAATATTCAATGTCCCCCCTCTCCCTCCTGTTAAAGTTAACCCCTCCCCCACTGCCCATGGGGGCGGGGCTTACCGGTCTTTTTGTTGGGGGTGGGGCTAACTCGTCTGCTTTGTTGAGGGCGGGGCAACTGGTCAGTTTTTGGGATGTGGGGCTAACTGGTCTTTTGTGTCGGGGGTGGGGCTAACTAGTCTGCTTTGTTGAGGGCGGGGCAACTGGTCCGTTTTTGGGGGGCAGGGCTAACTGGGCAGTTTTTTGGGGGCGGGGCTAACTTGTCTGTTTTGTTGAGGGCGGGGCAACTGGTCAGTTTTGTTGGGGCGGGGCTAACTGGTCTGTTTGGTTGGTGGCGGGGCTAACTAGTCTGTTTGGTTGGAGGTGGGGCTCACTGGTCTGTTTGGTTGGAGGCGGGGCTCACTAGTCTGTTTGGTTGGGGGCGGGGCTAAGCAACCCTCTGTCTTCCTCACTGCAGTGTGTTCTGTGTTTTAGGATAGTTTCATCCAATCAGCAGCCTGTGTTTTTCCCGCCCCGCAGAACGCCACCGACAGCTCATCCAACTCCTCCCAGCGGACGGAGGGCTGCCAACCCCCGCACGACACATCGCCCCTCGCCCGGAGACAAGGCTGCAGGCTGGGGCATCACCATGGCAACGACTTCTACGAGCCCTACCGCCTGACGGACCAGTTCCTGTTTGAACAGGTGAACTCACACACCTGACCCCTGACGTCACCTACCGGGCTTCTGACCTCACACACCTGACCTCTCTCACCTGACCCCTGACCTCACACACCTGACCTCTGAGCAGGAGGAGAACCAGACGTTAGGAAACTATCATGACCTCTTAAAAGATATTGGAGGTCAGATACTGGAGGTCAGGGGTCAGGTGGGTGAGACCTCACACACCTGACCCCTGACCTCACCCACCTGACCCCTGACCTCACACACCAGACCCTTGACCTCACACCTAACCTCTGACCTCACACACCTGACCTCTGAACCCACTCAGCAGACCCCTGAACCCACTCACATGACCTCACACACCTGACCCCTGACCTCACACGCCTGACCCCTGACCTCACACACCTGACCCCTGACCTCACACGCCTGACCTCTGAACCAACTCAGCAGACCCCTGAACCCACTCACCTGACCCCTGACCCCTGACCTCACACACCTGACCCCTGACCTCCAGTATCTGACCTCCAGTATCTTCTAAGAGGTCATGAACGTTTCCTAACGTCCGGTTCTCCTCCTGCTCCTCCAGTCTCTGTCCCGGTTCCCACGCCACGTGACCTTCCAGGAGGAGGAGGAGATCGTGAGGATCAACCCTCGGGAGCGGAGCTGGGAGTCCGTTCCGGAGCGGAGCTGGGAGTCCGGTCCGGAGCGGAGCTGGGAGTCCGGTCCGGAGCGGAGCTGGGAGTCCGGTCCGGAGCGGAGCTGGGAGTCCGGTCCGGAGCGGGGCTGGGAGTCCGGTCCGGAGCGGGGCTGGGAGTCCGGTCCGGAGCGGGGCTGGGGCCGCGGTTCGGAGAGGGCGTGGCGGACCGGCTACGAGGACTACCGCCATGCAGCTGTGCGTGACCACTTCCTGCACAGCGACCCGTCCTCCTCCTATGTGCACTTCTCCAAGACGGACGGCCCCAAGCACGAGTACTCCTACCCCCTGGCCCCTCCCCCAGATGGCCCCCAGGGGCCCCTCAGTGCCAAGCTTCCCGGCCACGCCCGGCACGGGGGCTTCTCGGGCGTGGTCTCCGCCCAGCCGCGCCCCTTTCTCCCCGGCTCCTCCCCCTCTGACGACGACGGAGGCAGCGGAGGGGGGGTGAAGGGCGGCAAGGCGGGCAGCGGAGGGCGCGCTCAGTGCGAACACTGCGGCGAGACGTTCTACCCCTCGGCCAATCGGAGGGGCCGGTGCCAGGACGCCCCGGACGCGGTGGGCGGCTGCGTGCGGCGGGTCAGCTGCATGTGGCTGGCCGACAGCATGCTGTACCACTGCATGTCGGACCCTGAGGGGGACTTCTCGGACCCCTGCTCCTGCGAGGGCGGGGGCGGGGGCGGGGCACGCCGGGGGCCGCGCTGGCTGGCCCTGGGGGCGCTGTCCCTGGTGGCGCCCTGCCTGTGTCTCTACCCCCCCCTCCACGCCTGCCACCGCGCCGCGCTGGCCTGGGGATGCTGTGGGGGGCGCCATAAGGCGGCCAGCTGAGCCCCCCCCTTCCCCCCCCCCTTGGTTTACATGTCTGGCCTCTAGCGGGGAACTGGACGGACACACGGACGCCACAATAAGCCAAAAGGAAAAGCTGTTTTGTTTTTGTTGTACTTTACAGATAAGCTAGCGCCGGGTCAGACGTCGGTACGCTGACTCCTCCCCCCCGTCCGGTTCCAACCAGAGAACCGTGTGTGTGTGTGTGTGTGTGTGTGTGTGTGTGTGTGTGTGTGTGTGTGTGTGTGTGTGTGTGTGTGTGTGTGTGTGTGTGTGTGTGTGTGTGTGTGTGTGTGTGTGTGTGTGTGTGTGTGTGTGTGTGTGTGTGTGTGTCTCCCACTCCACTCAGTACTTGAAGTCTGAAGACCGACCGTAACGGACACATCCACCAAAACACACCAGTCACTGTTTCTGATTGGCTCAGAGCCGTCGGTGCCCGGTCTGAATGATGACATCACCTGGCACCCGTTTGAGCCAATCAAAACAATCAGTTAATCAACAATCAATCATAACGAGCCGTGGTTGGCCGGAGACGCTCCCAGGGCTGTGATTGGTCGCCGGAGGCTTCGGAAGATGACCAGGGAGGACATTAACCATATTTGATCAAGGGAAGTCTTCAGGTGTGTCTGTTCTGTGTCTGGACTCCCTGTTCACCTGCGATGTACAATCACCCCCCCCCCCCCCCCCCCCAAAAAACCCATCCCAGGCCGCTGATTGGCTGAGAGGATGCAGGGCAGCCTGATGTCACAACAGCAGGAGGAAACAGGAGTCTTATTTTAGACAGGATATCCTCATCCTGCCTCATTGCTGCCCCCCCCCCCCCCCCCCCAGACCTGAAGAGGAAGGGTGAGGGGGGGAGAAAGAGAGAACCCGCCGGTGTCTGTCGTCTCCTCAAGCCATTTACAAAGTGCCTGAAACACGCTCCCAAACTTATTGTGTATTTAAATCAAAGTTAAGACAGATCTACGAAATCAGACTCGTTTTTTTACGCTAAGTATTTTTACCTCTGTAAAAAAGAGCAAAAACTATATTATATATATCACGTGTATGTTGTAAATGTTTATCTCTATTTTAGTTTGTATTTTTAATAACTGTTTATAATGTGTACAGTAGTACTTTGTAGGGGAGGAAGGGTTGCCAGGTCTAAGAAAAACAAGGAAACGTGTGTGTCTTAGCTTCTGCCTCCAATAAACAGAGAAAACCTTAACGATGTGTGCTTCTGTGTCGACTGCAGCGCTCTAATGATAACAGTTATTACTCAACTCATAATGATAATTATAATAGCTTGTTATATATAGCAACGATCGGAATCTAGTACAATTAAAGGGTTTAATAGCGATGTACAAAGTTTACAATGAATGAAGTTATAAACAAAGGTCTATAAACTTGAATAGAATGCCCTTATTAGGCGTGGCTTAATGTCTTGACTTACAGCCATCTACGCCTAGCTGAAGATATTTAAAATAAAAACCTTCAATGTTGTAATTGGCTTAAGGGATGGGCATTCAAAAGGTGTGAGTGAGTGTGTCAGGAATCAGTAGGTAAACAAAGTTCCCAGAATCCTCTGCTCCAGGGTAACATGTGATAGCAATAACTGTTCACCTCCTCTCGTCGCTCGTTCTCTTTTTCTCTCTGCCTCTCATGTGTGTGCCTCTCTCTCTCTCTCTTTTTCTCTTCCGTGTGTGTGTGTGTTTCTCTCTCTCTCTTTCTCTCTCTCTCTCTCTCTCTCTCTGGATATTCTCTAAAGTATGTGAGTGATAATGATGGAGGGGAGGAGAGGGGGGAGTGGAATGGAGAGGGATGAGGGGAGAGGGAGGAGGGCAGATAAAGTAACAGGAGGAGCAGTAAATCCCCACCGCCTCAGACCACATCAGGGCCACATGTGCAAACATTTAAGATCTCTCTCTCGCTCTGTCTCCCCTCCCTCACTCATGCTCTTTCTCCCTCCCTGTAAATCCTGTCTAGTTTTTTCTTGAGGCCGTCTTATTGTAATCCACGCACAACTCCTGAAAGAAGTGATACTGCAACATCATCTAGAATATGTACTAGGTGTGTGTATCCGTGAGATACACACACCTAGTATATAATATATTCTAGCATATGTACCAGGTGTGTGTTTCAGTAAGATACACACACCTAGTACATCATAGGTTCTAGTTATTGTACCAGGTGGTGTCATTGGCTCTGTCCCGCCTAGCCCTAACCTCTCCCTCCCCCTAGCCCTAACCTTAACCTCTCCCTCCCCCTAGCCCTAACCTTAACCTCTCCCTTCCCCTAGCCCCCCTCTCCCTTCCCCCCCTTAAGGTTTAAAACCTTAACAATCACCATCCCTCTTCTTCTAACCTCAAATATTTCCCTTATACCCTAAACTTACCCCTTCCTATCCTCTTATACTTATACCTCCTCTAAATTTAACAATGTGTTTATTTCCCCTCCAAACGGAATGGCTCCTCCCCCTGTCTCCCTCCTCATATTATGTAGTATTCTTATTATCATAAACATTAACCATTCCACCGTCCCCTCCCCTGGGCCCGGCCGCTGTTCTCACTGGGCGGGGTCCGGCCCCACTCCAGGGGTCCTCACTGGGCGGGCTCCGGCCCCACTCCAGGGGTCCTCACTGGGCGGGGTCCGGCCCCACTCCAGGGGTCCTCACTGGGCAGAGTCTGGCCCCACTCCAGGGGTCCTCACTGGGCAGAGTCTGGCCCCACTCCAGGGGTCCTCACTGGGTGGTATTTCGTTCTTTTGTTACTTTCTTTTAATTATGTCAGCCTTTTTTCCCATTTCATGCATCCATACCATGAACTTCCCTTTATATATATTATTTATAAAACATTAACCCTTTTCAGCTGATCCCAGTGTACCAGCCTCTGACTATTCATTTGAAGATGCTCCATTCTTTATCAATAATATTCTTGTTTCCTCTCCCTTTCCCTTATCTACCATCAAACTTTTCTTCTCTTTTAGTACCATTTATGAGTTGACAGCAGTTATTCTAATACTACTCCCTGATGTTAACCCTAACCCCACTCCCTGGTGTTAACCCTAACCCTACCCCCTGATGTTAACCCTAACCCTACCCCCTGATGTTAACCCTAACCCTACTCCCCGATGTTAACCCTAACCCTACTACCTGATGGTAACCCTACTCCCCGATGTTAACCCTAACCCTACTCCCCGATGTTAACCCTAACCCTACTCTCTGATGTTAACCCTAACCCTACCCCCTGATGTTAACCCTAACCCTACTCTCTGATGTTAACCCTAACCCTACCCCCTGATGTTAACCCTAACCCTACTCCCCGATGTTAACCCTAACCCTACTCCCCGATGTTAACCCTAACCCTACTACCTGATGTTAACCCTACTCCCTGATGTTAACCCTAACCCTACTACCTGATGTTAACCCTAACCCTACCCCCTGATGTTAACCCTAACCCTACTCCCCGATGTTAACCCTACTCCCCGATGTTAACCCTAACCCTACTACCTGATGTTAACCCTACTCTCTGATGTTAACCCTACTACCTGATGTTAACCCTAACCCTACCCCCTGATGTTAACCCTAACCCTACCCCCTGATGTTAACCCTAACCCTACCCCCTGATGTTAACCCTAACCCTACTCCCGATGTTAACCCTAACCCTACTCCCCGATGTTAACCCTAACCCTACTCCCCGATGTTAACCCTAACCCTACTCTCTGATGTTAACCCTAACCCCACTACCTGATGTTAACCCTAACCCTACCCCCTGATGTTACTCCCTGATGTTAACACTCCAGAGAAGTTAAACCAGGGTGAGTATAGTATGCAAGCAATTTGCTTTCTTTATCCCCTTGCTCAAAGTAAGTATATCCGGATTTCGGTAACATTTCCATTGTACGATCCGTGGCTTTAATATTAAACTAACTAACCCTTAAACTCAGCTTGCAGGGAGGGGGGCTCCTTCTACCAAAGCTGGAGAGGGAGATGTGGCATAAATTCTGTCCAGTTGTGCAATGCAGTTTGTTAATTCAATGAGATTATTCTGATATATATTCCTCTCATAGCCACTATAGGAAATTATTTCACCCCTTATATACGCCTCCGGGGTCTCCCTCTGCACCAAAGTGGAAACGTGCGTCTTATTTACACTAAGAAAGAAGTCTATTTGTTTTGAAATACATTCCACAAAGTCCTCATTTGAAAGTAAACGATTATTGAAACGCCATGGAGCGTGGCCAACTGGCCATTATTTGGTCCATCAAAATGTGCGTCCATGGTCACTGGGGCATGGTCAGGTATAACTATTGGGTTATGCGTGATGGAATTTACACATGGGAGAATGCTATTATCTACTAGAAAATAATCAATACCAGTAAAAGTTTGATGGACATTTGAACAAAAAATTATATTCTTTATCAGCGAGATTGAAAAGCGCCAAGGGTCAGAAATGGCAAATTGGTCCTCAAAGGACTGGATCAACTTAGCAGAACTCGAAGGCGTGGAGTTTCGGTAGATGACCAATCTAGTTTAGGATCCAGCCAACAGTTAAAGTCCCCTCCCCATAAGGGAATGTGAGGGCATATCTGGTAGAGTGCAGAACAAAGACTAAAAAAGAACGTCATCATAACAATTTGGACCATATACGCTTACAAGAAGTACCCGGGGGTTATACAGTTCACCAGTAACAATTAAGTACCTCCCATTAGGGTCTGTAATCACATTATGGGTACAAAAATAATTTAGTTGTGCAGTATAATGGCCACTCCTCTAGATTTACATTCAAATGAAGACTGATATACCTGATCAATCCAGCTACATTTAAATCTTGACTGATCTGAGACTTTAAGATGAGTTTCTTGTGAATCATCACCCAAGTGATGGAGATGGGATAGCACTTGGCTGGGTTTGATAGGATTGTTAAAGGTCCCATGACATGCTATTTTATGTATTCTTTAATATAGGTATTAGTGGGCAACTAACACAGTATTCAAAGACGTTCCTGAAATTCAGCCGTGGTGCAGAGTTACAGCCACTCCGAGCCAGTCGCACATTGAGCTTCCCCCAAATGCGCTGTTTCGGTGGGCGTGTCAAGGAGGAGGGTGGGGGTGTGGCCCTGAGCAGCTTGCAGCCAGGGACGGTACCATGCGCTCTGTTTACAGTGGATGTATCGCAATGGCGAGGCGCACACAGCCTTTAGCCGTGTTCTGTAAATATTCTAGAACACACGGGAGTCCTGGAGCTCTATATCTAAATATTATCATATAGCCTACACAGATATCTATATCATATAATACATATTATCACGGCCAAAAGCTGTGTGAGCCGATATTCCGACGTTCCTGGTTCTTCAACGTCCACATCAACGTGAATACACACACTGTAACGCAAGTGTTTCTTGTCGGTTCTTTGACGTGTCTTGTATTTCCACAACGAGACTGTCGTGGGGGTTATCTGAGCCATGGTTGAGAAGGAATTGGGGGAAAGGAACTTTGGTTTGACTCGCTGAAGTAGGCTACATGAACTGCGACATGCCGCGAGGCACCATCGCCCGGCAGCGGGCAGCCGGCAGCAGGCAGCGCGCAGTTCAGTCGACTTCAGGTTGATGTGAAAGTGGAAGAACCAGAGACGTCGCAGAACCCGTCAAAGTCGTTTGTGATACATAATATCGTCTGGAGGCGCACACAATATGTTATATGATATAGATATCTATGTATTATATGATATTATTTAGATATAGAGCTCCAGGACTGTAACGCAAGTGTTGTACACTTCCTTGTTATTTGGATAACCGTTCTGCTGTTGGTGTGATGGCGCATAACGCGTCGGACTCTCGTCTCTGGTATTTCTACAACGAGACTCGTATTGGGGGTTATCTCAGCCAAAGTTGAGAATGAATTGGGGGGAAGGAACGTTGGCTTTGACTCCCTCAAGAACATGAACCACGACATGGAGGAGAAAGGGATTGTTGGCGGCGAATGTCTCCCGCTTGAGCCCCGCTGAGGGACCACCGCCGGAGGCGGAGGTGCCTAAGCGCTGCCCGGCAAAGATCCCTTTCTCCTCCTTGTCGTGGTTCATGTTCTTGACTTGAGGGAGTCGAAGCCAAAGTTCTTTCCCCCCCAATTCCTTCTCAACCTTGGCTGAGATAACCCCCAATACGAGTCTCGTTGTAGAAATACCAGAGACGAGAGTCCGACGCGTTATGCGCCAAATAACAAGGAAGTGTACAACACTTGCGTTACAGTCCTGGAGCTCTATATCTAAATAATATCATATAATACATAGATATCTATATCATATAATATATTGTGTGCGCCTCCAGACGATATTATGAATCACAAACGACTTTGTCGGGTTCTGCGACGTCTCTGGTTCTTCCACTTTCACATCAACCTGAAGTCGACTGAACCGCGCGCTGCCTGCTGCCAGCTGCCCGCTGCCGGGCGATGGTGCCTCGCGGCAACCGGCGGCATGTCGCAGTTCATGTACTTCAGCGAGTCAAACCAAAGTTCCTTTCCCCCAATTCCTTCTCAAACATGGCTCAGATAACCCCCACGACAGTCTCGTTGTGGAAATACAAGACACGTCAAAGAACCGACAAGAAACACTTGCGTTACAGTTGCCCCTTTCACACCGCCGCAAAATCGGGGCCGGTTCCGGGCCAGTTCGGAGCTAGGGCCAGGGCTTTGGTTTCACACCGCCAAAGAACCGGCTCCGGCCCCTAAAAACCGGTTCAACTCTGGCCCCACTTTAGAGCTGGGCTAGAACTAGAACCGCTTTTACGCCGGGGGCAGGGGGCGGAGTTATCCGTACCTTCATAAACAGGAAGACCAACGAAGACCGGCATGTTTTAAAACACCGAAGTAAACAATGGACGTGAATCCGTGTATGGTTCTTTTTTGTTTTTTCTGATTTTGTTTTAAATCGGAATATTCAAAGAACGAACCATACACGGATTGAATCGAAGACGAAATTCTTGTTGTTGTGTTTGAAACTGGCGCGAGGGTTCTTCTGCGCGCCTATTGTGTGGTGGTTCAACGCGTCAATGCGCCAACGCAGCTAGATGAGTCCATGTCCATGCAAGTGAACGGAGCGTTCCCTCTTCGTCATAACTATCAAACCAAACATCCTTCACATTCACCGAGCGAACATTATGAAAGTAAAATGCACATTTCTCGCTAAAAATGTTTCCATAAACGCATTTGATGGCGTAACTATGTTACTATTTCCACCCAGAATAAAGAAAGATGTCGGCCGTATGCTTCTGTCCAAGCTCACTAGCCGAGACGTTTGCAGTGACGTCATGACGTTGCTCACGCCGGCTCCATGGCTGGCTCTGGCCGGTGTGAAACCAACCGGTTCTTAACTGGGGTAAGGCTGGAACCAGTTTGGAACTGGCCCTAGCACCAGCCCGGAACCGGCTCTCGGTTCTTTTTGGTGTGAAAGCGGCAAGTGTGTATTCACACACACACATGTGGCGCTCGCACGGTCGAGTCTCATTGGCGGGCCAACGTCTCTGGGCGGGCCAGGCAGAGTAAGGGGAGGAGCCGAGATTCCTCATGACGTCATGAGCACAGACATTCCAAATCAGCGCGCTTGAGCCTCCGTTTTTTCAAAGGCGAGCAGAACAGCTAGTGCTCGTTTTACACCAAACGCAAGTTTTAGCCACTGGGGGACCATAGGCAGGCTAGGGGAACTCATATTTATGTTAGAAAACCTCACAAAGTGAGATTTTCATGTCATGGGACCTTTAATGCCCCTGCAGTTCCAGCTGCAACATTTGAGTCCACACATACCCCTTGTAGTTTCACTTTAATTAAGGCCCTATGAACAGGTTCTGAGATAAGGAGTGGTGCTCAGTACTAAACATACCAGCATACTAGTATTGTATGAGTAAGCTTACAATCAGCCAGGAAAATCTGGCGGACAGACTGATAAGACAAATAAAACAAAAACATATAGCAACCCTTGGTGGAAGGCATGCCACGTGACCAGTGGTGTAGTCTATTTTATTGTAGTGGGAATGCTGTGATGATTCCCTCCCAGCCTCGTACAAACCAGTCCCACCGGTACGTGTACGTGTGTGGCACTTATGGGATGTCGCACCACACTCACCAACGCAGAGGTCTACAACCCGCTGACCTATAACGATTATCAACAATCATGGAAAGCTGAGTAGGTTTATCAGTTTTAATAACCGTATGAACAAATAGAAGACAAAAATGACAAGTTGTCCTTTGTATATCTATAGTAGCAATAGCACATGCTAAACAAGGACAAAATCTACGCAAAATAATTTAATGAACTGTTTACAACCATGGCTATGAGAAGGAGATGACAGGAAACTAATGTTTCACTCTTTCAATTGCTCTAATTTGAGCTCTTACTGTTGTTATCTAACATACCATACAGTAATTGAATTGTGTAAAAGTGTGAAATTACTGCACCTTAAAAATGACCATGAATTAGCTATACTCTCATTTGCATAGTGATTAACATTATGAATTTCAATTGTGTATACCAACTGTATGTTGGCTGACATTTAACTAACTTGTTTTCCCTCCACTCTAACCAAGGATGCTTGTTTTTAAATTCCCTAGCCTGACACCCAGTCCGAAAGGCTGGCCAGGGGTTCTCATCTAAATGTAACAAGGAGATATTGTGGGATTAAAACATTGTCTACTGTTGACTACTTGTTATGTGGTTTACACATTAATATGGGAGGACTGGACACACACACACACACGCACACACACGCGAGAAGGAGGGGCTCGGCCCGCCAACTAACGTGCAGAGATGCAGGGGCAGCTTGCGCGAGCGCGCAGGGGGAATTTTATGAATGTGTGAATGTAGGAGATAACTTCCCCTGCTTAAAGTATTTTATTGCAGTTATACCCAACCGATATTTGCGAAAAATAAACACAGAAGTGAAAGATCTGTCACAAGACGATTGATACGTATCCGTTCATATTTTTAAGTTGGCATACGCAAATCCTGGTGCGTTCCTAGTGGGTATACGGCGTATACCTGCGTATCACGTAGACTACACCACTGCACGTGACCCCTTCCCACCTGGGCAAAAGTGTCATCCCAAACGAGACACGCCAATTAACCCTTGTAGTACATGCTAAACGCTCCGTCGTAGCCATTGCGATTACAGTAAACTACTATAAACCACACCGCTGAGCGCAGTGTGCGTCTCCTACCACTAGGGGATGGTAGAAAATTCTAAAGACATAATTTTAATTTCTTTATTCCCATGGGCCCCCCTCTGCCTTGATTGGTGTAATGGTCTCTTACTAGGCGTGGTAATAATAACATCATTACTATTATGATTGGTTTAATGTTCTCATACTAACCGTGGTAAATAACATCATAACTGTTATGATTGGTTCTCATACTAGCAGTGGTAATAATAACATCATTACTGTTGTGATTGTTTTAATGTTGTCATACTAGCTGTGGTAATAATAACATCATTACTGTTATGATTGGTTTAATGTTCTCATACTAGCCGTGGTAATAACATCATCATTGTTATGATTGAATTAATTTTCTCATAGCGAGGAGAAGAATAAGAATAATCATCAGAGCTGTAATATGTAATAGGCCTATTATAATATTTATGTAGTATATTTTCAGAATACGTTTTTTAGAAAATATTATGTTGTTTGAAAATTGTAAGTATCAAATACAATATTTTTGTGGACGAACGCTGCTCCAGAGAAGTAAAAGCAGGGTGAGTATATTATTAACCCTGATCTATGTAAAAAAAAACAAAAAAAACCGAATAGAATGGAAACGTTTTTTCAAAACGTACAATTAATTTATCGCACTATAAAAAAAATAAAGAAAGGGGATTAGATAACAAACATGTCAAACAACAACATCCAAACAATAAGAAATCTCAAAACAAAAGAGACAAGAAGTGAGAAGGGGAGCTACAACTGGTTTCAGCTAAACACCTCCCTCTCCAGGCTGAGGAGGAGAACTACCACTGGTTTCACCTAAACACCCCCCTCTGCTGGCCGAGAAGGGGATTCAGCTGTTGAAGGGATGAGAATCTCTTTCCTAGGAGTTATACCAAGATCCAATCTGACGAAGAACCAGGCCCGGTTCTACGGGGGTGCATAAGCATGCATTGCACCCCCCAAAAAAATGTTTGCACCCTCAATTGAAAAAAAAAAAAAATTAGATAAATATGATAAAAAATAATAAAATACTTGCTCACAAAACAAATTGTAATGAAACTTGTGACAATTTCCATTAAATACCGTTGAGATATGAGCATCCAACATCACTCTGACCGCTCAGTGGTGATCTATTTTTGTTGCCGGAAGCAATTTCATTCGTTTATATGATTAAATACCAAACAAATCACAATCTATTGTCAATTATTATTATTAACAGTAAATTTTACTAGTATAACTGTTGTATAAAGCAATATCACACTCGAGGTCGCAATGTTGTCGCTCTATATCAGCGCTGCTGTGATTGGCCGCTGGCCGGCATCGTGTGTCATGCCGGCGTCGTGTGCAAAATGCACGCACCCATATAGCATATCTATGGTGCGCAAGGTAGTGACGTTGAACTTCTTCGGCAGCAACAGTTATATATCCGTTGGATATCCGTTGGATATCCAATACATGTATTAAATGTATTATGTTCATGAGAACCAATATTTCTTTTTATTGTATTTATTTACAATCGTGTTAACTTTAAGAGTATTATACTGATTACTTTTTGTTCAAAGTTCAAAGTCTGAAAGTGTTCTTTCCTTGTTCAGCTAAAATCTGTTTTATTTTTAAGTGGCAATGTACAATTATTTGTTATGTCAAATATCCTGCCACAATTTATAAAAAATAAACGTTATTTTTGAATTGCAGTCACATATTTTTTTAGAGAATTCTGTTCTTTTTTACACCTCACACATCACACATATCAAAAACCTATCTCATATTCAAAGCTATCTAAGATATCAATAAGCTAATGTTGCAGCTGAAATGTTCTCCACATCACAAGACATGATATGATACCATCTTTTAAGCAGTAATTGTTTGTTGTCCCAACATGTCAGTAGAACTACGCAGAAGTGCTTGTCTATGGTAGGAAAGGCCTGTGTGTAAAAAATCGAAGTCTGAAATGAAGCTGGATAGCTGGTTTTAGTATAGTACTGGTGCACCCCCTTTAATCTCAGATGCACCCCAAGGCATTCTGTTCTGGAACCGGGCCTGCGAAGAACGACTTTAGAAGATTTCGTGCTATTTAAGTATTATTATCCTTTCAAAATTGAAAAAGATAACTATATAATTATTTATGATTCTATGCTAATATCCTTATATAGCCAACTTCAGGATCTCAGGAGATGTTTAAAGGAAATTTTTCTGCTCATACTTTTACTACTAGTTTATGTACAGTTTCATACTTTCAACAAATCCAACGTCAATAAATGGATGTGCAAGTGCACATTCACAACGGACTTTGCGCTGCCTCATCATTGAAGCTTCCTAGCTTTACTTCGTTCATTCAAGGTAAGAGTGATTAGCTATCTGATTATGGGTGCCCGCTACGCGCTACTCGCTAAACGTAAGAGGTAACACTGGTATTTTTTATCTGTCGTTTTTATCTGTGTAGGCCTACTTATTGAATAAAAACTTTTCTTAAGTCTGGCCCCTGTGGGTTAGTGAAATAAACTGAGGGTGGTGACCAGGGTTCAAGTCCCACTGACTCAGTTTTGTGAAATCTCCTGAAATCTATGTCATGTGAATTAAAAGGTAAATTATAACTTTCGAGACGAGTACAAATTAGTGAAAGACCGTGTAGTGGACACGGGTTTGAGTCCCCACCCCAACGTCAAAATAGGGAAGAACCATGGGAAGTACGAAGGACTGAAGGCCAATTTCCACCAGAACCGGTACGGAAGCGGCACGGAAGCAGCACGGCAGCGAAGCGGCTATGCCGCTTCCTAACCCTAACCCTAACCCGTACATTCCCACTGGAAGCGGTACGGACAAGTTCTGGCTGATGGCTCAAGACGAGCATAATTATAATAGGCCTATATGAATTGTGAAAATGATTATGAATAGAATGATTCATACAATATTATTCACAAGTTATAATCAACCCCTACACATCAATATTATAACCCTACGGTATGATTTCTAGATGTCATGGCAACCATGCGGTCCGCTCGCGGCACTGGATTTGCGATTAGAGAATAGACGAGGCATCGACGAGGACTTTCATTTCTTCTTTGCCTCTGATAAGCTATTGATACGATGGACTGTATAATATTACAAAACCCTGTGAATTCCATAGGAGTCGATCATGGGAGCTCATGCATATTCATGAGCAAATGCAAACGTATATCTTGCCCGGGGGGTAAGGTTCAACAAATCGCTTGGAAAAAAAAAGGTAATTGAAGAGCAAAATAAATCTGTTTCATATATTGAGCCTGGGGGGGTAGGTTCCATGTATTGCTTGAAAAAATGAATGAAAAATAAATCTTTACGGTCTATCGATTTATTTATCTGGACAGATTGGACAGATTTATTTTTTATTTTTTTCCTCAAGTGAAATATTGAACCTACCCTCCCAGGCTAGATATATCTAGATTATTTGTTTTCTTCAAGCGGTACATTGAACCCCCCCCCCCCCCCCCCCCCCCCAGGGTCAATATATATCGATAGATTTTCTATTTTTCTTCGAGCGATATATTGAACCTGATCTATCCATATATTGAAAAACAGGTTCAATTTTCTGGATAGTTTTTTTGGTTTATTCAAGCAATATATTGAACCCACCCACTCAGGTTCAATATATCTATGGGCTATATCGCTATTTCTTTTTCTCTTCAAGCAATATATTGAACCTACCCCCCAGGTTCAATATATCGATAGGCTATATCGATAACTTTTTTTTTTTTTCTTCAAGCGGTATATTGAACCTATCCGGCTTGTTCATGGCGGCATAGCCATAAACAATTATTGCCGGGGCAAGACAGGGTTTTGTACAAGATATTCTTACAAAACCAATGATTGAAAAAGTAAAAGCTTACAGCAGCTAGTATTCCCAGGCGGTTTCCCATCCAAGTACCAACCACGCCCGGCCCTGCTTAGCTTCCGGAAAGACGAGATCGGGCGTGTTCATGGCGGTATGGCAGGAAGCAGTTATTGCTAGGGCCAAACAGGGCTTTGTACAAGAGATTCTTACAAAACCAATGACTGAAAAAGTAAAAGCTTACAGCACCTGGTATTCCCAGGCGGTCTCCCATCAAAGTACAAACCAGGCCTGTCCTGCTTAGCTTCCGAGATCAGACGATCTTCTGAAGTAGTTATTTTAACCTTGGATTATAGCGCCTTTGAAGACACATCAAAAAGTAGATTTATGTGCAATTGTGAGAGATAGCTGGTGGAAAATACATTAGGGTTCAAAAGAGGTGCAGATACTCAAGATGTGGCTCATAGAGCCTAGAGCTTGTTCTGCAGGAGACACTGTTGAGTGTTTGTTTCAGGGTTAATATATCTTTGTTAGTGAGTGAGTGAGAGTGAACCATGATGATAAATTTGAGTTGTTAAATGTGAGAGGATAAATATATTGGCTTAAAGATAGCCTATTTTGGCTAAATCAATATCAGATCTAGATGTTATCAAATCAAATTGTTTGTTTTTCTTCTCAGAAGTAAAATAAGAACAGTATTTACAATTCATTATTATCCAAGTGACATAACAGACAAACGAGGCCAATACATCAATGTCTGACTGTCATTGTATTGTCTGTGTGTGTCTGTGTTTGTGTGTGTGTGTGTGTGTGTGTGTTATCATTTCATCAAGAGACCAACAAGGAGAATATTAAAGCATGTTGTGCTTTTACATTTTTTTGTATCCCTTAGTGTAAAAACATTTCTTAAACATATGTTCCACATCGTAACACACTTGCTGTGGATACATTATGCTAAAATGAACATTTACCCACCTGTATAAACTGTTAAAAATATCCAAAAGTTATTACGTGTATACAGTTGTGAAGGAAACTCATGATTCAACTAATACACTTTTTGAATGGTTAACACACAACCCTTTGACCTTTAACTTACAAGTATGCACAAATCACAACTCATACATATCAGTCATTTTCTTTGGGATGATCATTGAAGAGACCACTCTTTAGTGTCTTTGGTTTGAGTTTGGATTCACCACGACCCATTGTCCTGCATCACATGGGTCGGAAAGTTTGTTGTAATTCAGGCCGAGTAGGGGGACAGATCCTGATTCAATAAAGTTTTGCCAAGCTTTTTGCAACACTATTTATATTCGCCATGAAACTAATTCTGAACCTGGAACTTCCATTTACTGGTGCATTCGTGTTCTATATTTGCGTCAGGCATCCATTGGGAGAGACTTGTCCAAAGCATTGCTACACCCTTGATGAGCTAAGAGTTCATAGATTTCCCGTTTACATAATGCACTTTTTCATCTAACTGCAACGCCCTGCAGTTATGAAATACACTTCCTTGCCTAAAACCACTGAAGGTTTGTTTCAGTTTCGGTTCAGTAGTGGGGGTAGATATACAAATAGTTTCACCCTGGTTCACGTTCAAAGCACACACACACACACACACACACACACACACACACACACACACACACACACACACACACACACACACACACACACACACACACACACACACACACACACACACACACAGCAGCATCACCGAGTCCAAACATGGCAGTTCAAGTATTGAGAGAAGATCGTCTACTGGTCTCATCTCCTCAGGAAGACATTCAGCCACACAGAGAGGGCTGGAGACGACAGCCCGGCTTGGGGTGGAGTTAGTGAATAATGTGATGGAGGTATCGTTCTGGACGGCTGTCAGAGCCCCGCCGTAGCCCGGGGCCGGCCCGGCGCAGCTCGTCAGGAGTGTCGATTGAACCCTGGCTGTGGGGCAGAGAAACTGTGGCCCCAGAGACATCTTTCGCCTGGGTCTGTGTGCACGGTTCTACAGGACAGAGTGTTTCTTTATCTGAATCCTCCGCCTCGTCCTCGTCCTCGTTGTCATCGTTGTGGTTGTTGACGCTGCTGCTGCTGCTGCTGCTGTCTTCGTTTGAACCGACGCCACGACTGTTCGGGGAAGCCTCGCGAATCCTGGGACAGAAAAAGAGAAAAAATAGCTGTTTGTTGCAAGACAAAGTACACATCAGGTGATTCAACATGGGGTCCAATGGAAAGGCGTGCGTTTGTGTCCATTTGTGTGCAGATATCTACTCGGTGTGTGCGTCTGTCTGTCTGTCTGCCTGTGCGCGGTTTTGTATGTGTGACATCAGGTCAGTCTGTGTGCCTGTGTGCGTCATCATTCCTGAGGGCCTTCCTTCACATTCCTACCTCATGTGATGGAAGGCCCTCAGCCAGCGGGAACCCATCTGCCCATCTCTGCGGTGGGTCTTCAGCCCTCGACGACGGCCCCGGGCCCTCAGCCCTATCAGGGCCTGGGCCAGCTCCGCCTCACCCCCCTGACCCCAGACCAGCTGGGCCCTCTGCTCCGCGTCCTGGTCGCCCGCTGCTTGGAAAAGTTTCTGGAGTTGCCAAAGCGCCACCCCGCCGAAGATGTTGGCCGAAGCTGGCTTCCTGGCCCGCCGTTCCTCAAGCCGCCACAAGGGAGCGCTGCTGGGGGTTGGAGGCGCTGCTGCCTCAGCTTCCATCTCAGAAGGGAGATGCACCGGAGCTGGGGCAACACAAAAGCTGGATGGAAGTAAACATTTATACATTACATTTAGAAGACGCTTATGCAAAGAGCATACAAAGAAAACATGCATGTAAACTAGCTCTATGTATAACTAACTAGCAGTATCCTTTGTATATAGGCCTTCTGAAGAAGAAGTTATGAGCTACAAGAAAACCGGTCAACTCAACTCGGCCATTGGAAGATAGAAAAAGCCTTCACAAATTGACTACATCCCCCAAGATTGGCGTCAGGGTTTGAATGATGGACTGACTTTTAGTGGCCAAATGAGCTGATGGGAAGCTGTCGCTTTTACTGCTCCCGGTGGTTTAATCCCACTTCAGAGAATTAGAACGGGAGCAGCCTACACCGCCCTGGCTTCTTCCATTACATGTCTTTAATAGGTCAAGGTGCGCTGGGTTCAGGTTAACCGATTAGTATCGATAACCTATGATCAGTAAACATCTCCATTGGCTACTTTTTGTTGTGGAACCTGTGTTATAGTAAATAAGACAGTATAATACCATTATAACGTAACAAGTAACAAGCTGAATAACGATATAAACAATTTATAAAGTAGAGATGACCGAAAATATATGAAAAAATATCTGAAACATTAGATCATAAAACGGACGTTAAGGAGTCACTTCTTGTTCTGAACGACGCATTTGTTTTGAGGAACTAGGCTACTTTACGGTTTATTGCCATGCAAGTTGAACTTTTCCATCGTTATTAATGCAGAAGATAATGTTGTGCAGAAGCGACTGCATTTTACCAACCTATTTAAACAAGCGTTTAGAGACTCAATTGAGTCTAATGTTGTAAAGGTACAGTTGACAATGAGCAGCCTACTGCAGTGTAATCTAATGAAAGCTACTTTCAAGAATTTTATGTCGTCTTACCCCCAAAAAGAACGGATTTGTTGACTGCAATCCACTCTATATCATCTTCCTCTCCTTTCCTTAAACACGATCCGTCTGCTTGTTTCCAAATAGTTTACTATCTTTCCTTCTCTTTTCTCTTCTGACCCATGCTTAATTTTTAGCCTTGAGCCGATTTCCACTGACGTGCCACCACCGTCAACGTACCAATGGGAGCGGAGGTGCCCCATAAATCCCTCCTCCCGGCCTGGAAAGCGTCTCGTTCCTGACCAATCAGTTCCCAGTGTTTGCACAACTGAACCCGCCTCCTAAGTACGTTACATCCATTGACGTCAATAAACCTGGCGCAGATATCCACGTGAGCCATTGGTCAATCATGTGATGGTATAAACGTTGCCAGCCTGGGAATGACGCATATGCTTTCGAGAAAACATAATGATTTATGCATTTCGTGTGTTCACAGGAGGGGACCATCGGAATTAAACATGTAGAGAGGCTTTGATTAAACTGGATGCATGAGTTATTAAATGCCTTTGCCTATAGGTCCCAGCTTTGTTGTTAACCTATAGCACATAATTAAATCCATAAATCCATAAAATAGGCTGCCTGTATGTCTAATATATCAGAGAGAGAGAGAGAGAGAGAGAGAGAGAGAGAGAGAGAGAGAGAGAGAGAGAGAGAGAGAGAGAGAGAGAGAGAGAGAGAGAGAGAGAGAGAGAGAGAGAGAGATAATGCATGCAGAGCAGAATTGGGACGATATCCAATCGTTAAAATTCAGAAGAGAGCCCTACAATTTTATAACCACCTTAAGGAAAGCGACAGCAACACACTCCACAACAAGGCTCGTGCCCATAGAGAGTTACACCCAGAAAAGTGTCCCCTTAGCCAGCTTGTCCTGGGACTCTGGCCAACACACAACAACCAACACATCAGGCAAAACCCAATTATAAGAAAACAAAAGGAAAAGTATTTGGCACATTGGAAAGAGTCCACCAAAGAGAGTAAATTGGCCAGCTATTTGTCCCTTAACAGAGACTACACCGTGGCAGAATACCTGACCACCGTGACGACCCAAAACGGAGGAAATCCTTGACCAGATACACTCAGCGAACACAGCCTTGCCATCGAGAAGGGCCACAGACAGACCTGGCTCCCAAAAGAAGACAGACTGTGTTCCCACTACACACACAACCAACTAGAAACAGAACTGCACTTCCTGACTTGCTGCCAGTCATACGAAGACATCAGGAATACGCACTTCCCACGGATTACAAAGACATGCTTCAAAGACACTCCAGATGCTCACAAACTGCCATACCTGTTGGGAGAAAGGCAACAATGTGCGAATGCAGCAGCAAGATTCGTCACCTGTTTTGATGAGAGAACTCCCCATAGAATTATCCCTCTGGCCCAGGGGCGGACTGGCCATCGGGAATACCGGGGACATCCCCGGTGGGCCGATGGCCGAAAATATAATTCCACCGGCCCATCACTATCATGTACCGGCCCATCATCGCATCAGCCGAAATGATTAACACAGCGGCACAAGCATAATTTTCTCGAAGAGCTATACCTATCTGGCTGGCTGGCTGGCTGGCTGGCTGGCTGGCTGGCTGGCTGACTGAGTTTTATACTGCTACTCGCAATCGGTCTTCCCACTCATGGTGACTATTTTTCGATTTTTTTTTAAGTGTCTTCTAATATGTGTTTTACAGACTTCGGAAGTCCAAAGTAAGAAAAGATCTCCACCTTATTAATAAACACCTCTAAATTGGTTCTTACACAGCTGAAGTGTTCTCAACTGTGCGGATTGAGGTAGAGAATTTGGATTTGCATACATACACGCAACGCGGCACCCAGTTCTACGCATGCGCTCAACCCATGAGGCCCAGTGATGCTGGTGGCGATACGATACAACGACCTACGGTAAGCTTACTGATCATGAATTAAAACGTCTCTAAAATATGTTTGACTTAGGACCTATGTTCTATGGCCAAGTTCGTTTGCATTGTAAATACAAGACAAGTCTGTAGCTGTTGCTAGCCCTCAGCCTACTCTACTCTGAAACAGCCAGCCGTTAGCCTACACTCTAATGTTGTGTGTTTGAGTGGTGGGCTAGCCGGTTAGCCCATTGGTGCGCGGTCCAGATACCGAATTATGATAGCCCTATACTCCGACAACAAGAAAGTCATTAGTCCGACAGCCCACCGCCCAGGATAGGGTGGTGTCATTTATGTGCCATGGTGTACTGTATGATGATGTTATGATGTTCATTTATGAAGACGTGAAAACAGTGGTAGCACTGGCGTGCGAAGTGCTGCAAGATGCGGCGGGAACCACACCACCTCCACCACAAAAAATGAATTCAGTTCACAATTTAGTGGGTACTACTCTTGATACAGTAGAGTAACATCTGATCCATCATTTATTCTCTTTTCTATTCTTTGTCTTTGTCTTCTATTTTTTGTCTTTCTCTTCTATTAAACGCAGGTACACACCCAGTCGGATGAACTCTACCCATACTGTGGGTAGAGTTCTACTGTGATGGACGTGGAGTATACTTTTTTTGTTAATAAATAACACCTTTTGGAAGTGTATAATGCGTCCACTCTCACTGATTGCTATTAACTCATTGCATGGCTTAAGAGGTATGTGGAAAATAGTTGCACAGTTGGAGTCAGGCTTTTAGCTAGGATTTTTTGTACAGCACTTGATCGTTTTTAGGTAATATTGCAATTACACTGATTTATTTATATGTTTAGTAATTTAATGCATAATAACAGTGAGTGTAACTGAAACTAGGTAACAAGGTACAAAATTCAAGTCACAACTTTAACAAAAAGAAACAACTTTCTACACAACTTTAAAGTGTATGATGTATATTGTATTGTATTGAATTTAGATTAATTAAGACCACCACCTTAACACACAAACTCTTGTTGAACTCATAAAGTAGTAGGTTCAGTGACGTGCGGTGAGACAGCTGTCTTCTGTAGCTTCTGCGAGCCCGTGAATCAATGTTTCGTTGGAATCATGATGTAACGTTGTTGTAGCGGGAATACAGCAATGCTATTTTCTAATTGGCAGGGCATATGTATGATTCTAGACTTCGCTAAGCACTGAAGCGACTGAAACGGTGAATTTTGATCACATTCAGCGAAGTTAACAGGTAAAACGGGAGAAAAATAGGGCGTCTTTAGGCCGTCCTGCCTAAAAGTAGGGCGTCCCATTTCTTCTTATTTTTTAGTAGACTATAGGGCAGACGCCCTGCTAGCTAAAAGCCTGGTTGGTGTAGACATTCGAGAGACCAAAAAGACTGAAAAGGTGTGTTATCGAATTTAGTGGGCCGGTCTGGTTCAAAATGCCCGGGCCGATTTTTTGTCCCAGTCCGCCCCTGCCCTGGCCTCACTCTTCACACAATAAATGCACTATTGCACACATCCTCCATAATTGACTGTGTATTTAGAGTTTATTTTTAATTTATGTATACAAGATACTGTAATTTTTGTAATTTTTATAATATTGCACCTTTTCGTTTTTTATCGTACTTTTATAGTATAACATGTATAGATATTTTGTATTTAACGGTTTATACTTATTATATCTTATACTAGCCTATATACCTGACCTTTTTACTTTTTATTTTATAATATGTATAATACATTTGCACTGCTTTGGCAATGCTCATGTATATTTCTCATGCCAATAAAACTTTTTTGAATTGAATTGAGAGAGAGAGAGAGAGAGAGAGAGAGAGAGAGAGAGAGAGAGAGAGAGAGAGAGAGAGAGAGAGAGAGAGAGAGAGGGAGAGGGAGAGGGAGAGGGAGAGGGGGGGGGGGGAGGCGGAGCGTGTTACAGCACATCTCCTCTGCCGCCGCCCCATAGTACGGAGTTCGGACGTAACACTAGACAGAGGAAACGGAAAAGACGAAACATAAGACATTAAAAAGCCCGGAGCCGAGGAAAGAACAGAGAGTCCTTTTAAAACCAACCCCCTTTTCTTGTCTCTTCTTCAAAGCAACTGGGACGTTTCATTATTTTCTGATCCACGGTTTCTTTGCCCTTTCCCCCAGCTGTTGGCAGCTGGCAGGAAGAACCCGCCCTGCTTGAAAAACAGAACGAGAGCGGTCGGAAGAGAGCAAGAGAGAGAAGAGACAGAGAGAGAGAGAGACTGAGAGAGAGGGAGAGAGAGAGATGCCACCACAAGCAACTCCCCAGCCCGAGGTGAGGAAGAACATTGTGGGCTTCCTGAAGAGTTTTCTGGGCATCATCCGGATCCTCCAGATCATCTTCGGGGCCGGGCTGTGGGTCACCATCGCCGCGAACAAATACGAGGGCTCGATGCACTTTGTCCTGTTCGTGGCTGTGCTCTTCTGGCTGCTGACCCTCGCCCTTTTCTTCCTCACTCTCCTGAACAAGCAGGACCTTGTTCCCATCCTCGGCGGAGACCACTGGTTGCTGAGTAACCTGTTGCACGACGTTGCAGCCGCCGTGCTCTACTTGCCTGCGATTGGAGTGATGATTCACAAGACTGAGAAATACTCCTACTGCAACCTTTCCGAGTACAAGTACCCCTGCGTCTACAAGGTCTATTTCACGGCCGCCGTGTTCGCGTGCCTGTGCGCCGTGGTGTACCTGCTTTCGGCTATCTTTAACGGTTGCAGAAAGTGTCGCGGTGAAAAAACAGTTTTTTGAGGATTTGTGACGTCGTAAAAGTAGCAGGGAGTGGGTTTGAAGGGTTCATGGGGAGGGGGTCTTCTCTCGTGGTCCAAGCAAACGTGGAGAGATTGTTCTTTTGGTCAAGTCCACCCCTCAGGCCTCATTGAGTTTTTGTATTATCGTATAATTGAAGGTAAATCTTATCTTGACTTCTTTTTTGCAAATGAAAGTATATATATTTTTTACATTATGTTTTGTATTTTTTCTCCATGATTTTTTATGATAAGCGGTGCTCCGCAACTCAAGTGCAGTTGAAAACCTTTTAAACAGCTTTAACAGTATTTTCACTCCTGGTGAAAATGTGCCTTTCTGTCAAGGGGCAGACTGCTTAACCACAGCAACAACTTTCAGACAACAAAGCAAATGTACGAGTGTTATTGGTGGTGCTTCTATTGCAATACATTTGATGTATGAGTGTAATAGCTCCAAATCCATGTCTACAAATAAATAAGTCAGTGTGGATCCATGAGAGGATTATTTCATGTCATTAGGCCATAAAAACATTTTCCATTTTCTGTAAAACAACTGAAATATTCACAGAGTAGTTCAACAAGGTGCTAAACACAATACCCTTCTCAGGGTATGCTTCTGTAAAAGTCTGTCTGATGTTTTATGTCTCATCATTGTGTTGATTACTTCTGTAAATTATGCACAGATCTAGTTAGGAGAGACAAAATAAGGGTCCCGGGGAACCTTGTTTAAGAGAGAAAAGCTACGAGGATTCTGTAGGAACCATTTAAGTGTAACACGACCACAGATGGGCCTTATAAAGCTCACTGGTGGCTTCTCGATGTCATCTCACTGTAATCAAGGATGAAAGAGGAACTCCCAACTCCCATAAAAAGAAAAACCGTGTGTGTGTGTGTGTGTACAGCATTACTGTTGTGTTTGAGTTGTTTGTCACAATAATACAACAATTCACCTTTAAAATGTCATGAATCTATATGTTATTTTGGGGGATAGTTTGTGTATGTCTGTGTGTCATTGTCTTTGTGTGTGTGTGTGTGTGTGTGTGTGTGTGTGTGTGTGTTTGTGCGTGTGCGTGTTTGTGTGTGTGTGTGTGTGTGTGTGGGTATGTGTTGGATATGATCTGGTGGAATCGTCTAAGCAGGGGCTTGTCTTTACCGGAACAGGCTACTGGGGACCTGAGAGGTGGTCTGGGGCCCAGCCAATCACAAGGAAGCTAGAGCTAGCAGGAGATGATTCAATAGTCTCACTCCCAACAAACGCGTTTATAGGAAACACTGCTGCTGTCTGGAGCCCAGCGCTAGGCAACACCATGTATGGCTCCTTTCAGTAGAGATCCAGGGAACAATTATCTCCCCTTAATCCCAATCTGTAGCCTCTTCTTCTCCATGACTGACGGAATGCAATTATTGTAATGACTGTCGGGCTGACAGACTAACTGAAGCTAATAATGAAGTCAGCATTTGTATTTGGGGGCAGAAACAATTTGTACAATTATTTTGGTGGACATTTATCTCGTGCTGTTTCTGTTTGATCAGTATCCCTTCTACTTCACCCTGTATAGTAAAGTTGTGTGTGTGTGTGTGTGTGTGTGTGTGTGTGTGTGTGTGTGTGTGTGTGTGTGTGTGTGTGTGTGTGTGTGTGTGTGTGTGTGTGTGTGTGTGTGTGTGTGTGTGTGTGTGCGTGCGTGCGTGCGTGCGTGTCTAACGTTAAACAGCTGCAGTCCTGGGACATAAATCCAACACTTCTAAAAGGTGCACCATCCCCCCCCCCCCTTCCCACTTCCCCCTCACACACACACACACACACACACACACATACACACACACACACACACACACACACACACACACACACACACACACACACACACACACACACACACACACACACAGAGCCATGCTTTTCTCTCATCATCACCACAACCAACCCCTCCCCCCAAAATATTTTCTCTTCAAAGTGTTATCCTGCTTTAATGCACATGCCTGCTCACAAACACTGAACACTGTGTTGTCAATGAGTCAGTACCCAACAGCTCAACTGGCATTCAGTATACACCGTCATGTGAATAGAACACAGGGAAATGATTGTGCAGTGATTTAAAAGGTTCTTTGGGTTGCTAACAATATTAACTACAGATGCATGTAACAAAAACAAAAGTGGAAAAATATATTTGATGGTTCACTTACATTTAGTTTCTCTACGAATGAATGGCTGAAGATTCGGTTTTTAAATGTTTAGACATAACAGACAAATTTCAGAAAGTTATTATTTCAAGTTGACTGTAGAGTGTTGACTACTATAATGTATAATGACTCTAAAACATGAGTGTGAAACTGATGTTATCTGCTCTCACCAATAGAAGATTCAGGTAGCTTAAAGTTTTTCCTTTGTCGGTAGTTCCAGGCAGGAAAATATGGACCATAAAGGCACGTGTGCATGTGAAGCCAGAGACTATTCTGGATGAGAAAATATGTAATATTTACTTTAGCGCTCAACCAAAAAGACATTTCCTGGAGGCCAAAGTATTTCTCTCCCGCCCTTTCAGCAAAAGGCTATCACAAGGAAACCATCTCTCCCTGCATGACTAACTTCATATACCCTGATTTCTTGGACTGATTTACATCACGTAACCTTTAGGATAGACTCAAAGATGTATAATACCACATATTGTGGATGTATGTATATGTATAATGGTAATCAAATTAGATTGTAGTCCATTAGGAAGATGACAGCTATTAGTCACAGCAGTAGGAACGTATGTACAAATATCTAGAAGCATTCCAAGGATAAAGAAAAGGGGGGGGGGCTAAAGTACCAGTTCCACGCAAAAGGTATTGATGTCATTGATGACCTCATTGGTGACATCATTGATAGCATGGATCGCTCATTGTCCGTGTTGACGGACAGGGAGGGCAGGTCTGTTCAGTCCCCATCTGTTCTGCTGCCACCACTTCACAGCCTAGACTATGTGGTGGTGAACGGGGGCTGTGTTTTTCCTTGATATATGACACACAGTCACAATGAGGGCAAGCATGCCATTGGTGGGATGTCATTAACGCTATTTATAGTGACCAGAAATGACCACAGAGAGCTTCTTTGTCATTGAATAGTTTACAATCTAGTCAAAGGCTGTGGTCAAACTCCTAAATCTGTGAAAACCAGAGTGTTGGAGTGAGAGGGGGAAGGTGGGCCCTCAGAAAATAAAATATTCAAGTCAGACAACAAAAAGATAACATTCCTGATCCACAGTGATTGGATGTGCACTTCCCTTCTGGTTGCAATTCGGTCGTTGGCCTCTCTTGCAAAACAAAATGACACATTCAAAAAACCACCCAAAAAACCTTGAATTGAGGAAGTGAAACAATAAAGAGCCTTGAATGTGGGAAAAGGACCGTACAAGCAGCACACAGCCAGCAGCTCTCCCACATTGCGGAAGAGGGTTTATGGTTTGCCGAAGCTGTGGTGGTTTAACCAAAGTAACCTGCTCTTTGTGTATACAAAGACACAAAGCACAACGTGTTTTACTGCCCCTTGGGATACATAACTTAGTTCAGTTACAACACCAAACATACCAAGACAACAATTAGGTCACATTGTCACACAATATTTAATATTAATAATTGTTAGAATGCATAGTTGGAAATAAATTACATACATTTGAATATGCATTCAGGACACACTTTAAATCAAACAAATCAAAAATAACAAAAATGAAATGACTACAAGGGTGTTCTTGCAGGTAGTTCTTGTTCTTCTGGAGGACTTCATGGCACTGCGATTTAAAAAAGGAAATCAAATCAAGGGACAAGCCAATCTATAGCTTGCGTTTCCCCTTCCCCCCCTTTGTAGATGTACATTTCTTACACCGATCTGCAGATGCATGGTGTTATTCATTGTTCAAAGCTGTCATTTTCAAACATGTCATGACAGAATGACCCCCAGAAGGGAGCATACAGTTGCTACACAAAAACGCTTACACATCCAAAGAACAATTAAATTCAGCCAATGTTTCCTCCCTCATGGTCACACTCCTTTGACAAAGTTTGCAACATTCTTTCAGGATTTAGAGGTAGGATAAATTAAATGGAGAGAGACAAAAACATTTTCTACAACAGGTCAAGACAATTGTAACTGTCCTTGCAAACGATTCAGCTCCCATTCTTGTCTATAGGAGTGCATTACATACCTGGTCACCCCGGTTTCGTCAACGGCAAGATATGATTTATGAAAGGTTGAAAATTCTGGACATAATCAATAAAATAAATAACGCAGGAACAACTGATTAATTTACGCATTATGCTGCCAGGTTAGCAGGCGGAAACCAAACAGATATTTGGTTACATATCTACTGTCCCTCAACAACTTGGCCCGGGATAGTTGTAATAGTATGCAGGTCTCAGATGCAGGAACACGACATCAATGAAATAGACTACATTGTCATTATGATTCATGAAGCATTAATCTGGTTCAGCGCACATCCCATTTAAGGTTAATCTACCTGGATGCTTTGCTGCAACACACCAGATAGTGATGAGGTTGATCGGCCGTCAGAGGTTCCATCTCAGTTTTGTCTTGTCCTATTCTTATTTCACCAATAGTCCATGTTTCCAGCTCCAAGCATGCAGTACCCTGTCTGCTACCACCAGGTGAAGAACGGCCTGCGGCTCTGAAAGCTATGAGTGTAGGCCTGGTTGCTGGATCTCTGAGGGCTCCTTGCTGTCTCTACGGTCACAGAGGCCATCTGCACCAGCTGGAGGGGCGTCTTGCCCTCCTTCAGCGCCTGGCTCAGGTTTAGTATCTAGTGGGGGGGGGGGGAGGGGGGGGGGGAGAAACCAAGTGAGACATGCATGGTGATGAGGCGTTGAGAGGGCATTGATTATTTATATGACTAATGTTTACAATTATTCCTCTTCTTTCAAACTTTTTCAAGTGAATTTGGATACATGTCATTAAGGAGCAGGTATTGGATAGACCTGGGGGATAGGCTGTGGGATAGGCTACCCCCCCACCCCTCCCCCCACTAGGCTGTGGACCAATTGAACCCAGAACTCTCAGTTGGAATCCCCACAACACTGGAATATCCTTCCTTATTTTTTTATTCGCTCACCTGCCCTCGCATCACAGAAATCTGCTTATGGAACTGACCCCGGTCAAATCCTGGGTCTTTCTGCAAAACACACACACACACACACACACACACACACACACACACACACACACACACACACACACACACACACACACACACACACACACACACACACACACACACACACACACACACGGTGCATGTTAAAGACACACATTCATGACAATCAAATGGATCATCATGGTTGATTAAATTCTTCTTTCCACAAAAAAAGAAAAACGTGTGCGCACCTTGAAAAGCTCATAGAGGTCCTCCTCGAGGTCTTGGATAAAGTTTGGATCGTTGAGTTTGGGAAGCACGAGATCCTTGATCTCCTGGGAGAAGGGAACCTTGGCCTGGGAGAGCCACGCCCAGTAGAATGGGTCTGCAGCGGGAGGAGAGGGACGACAAACCTCCTATCAGCAGGGACTGATGAGGCGAATGGTCAGCACTGACTGACACAAGACTGAATACACTAAAAGTGAACCTCAGGGTGGCACCGTTCAGTGGCACCGATCTCAAATGTACTGTTCAACACAATAGCGATGTTCATAAGCTGATAGGCCAATATTCTTATTATTCCAATAACGATACATAGATGAAAATAAACACATTATCTATAGGTGAAAGTATTGGGCCGTTTTCTATCGAAGAGCACCAAAAAAGTCTGGTGGTGTTAGCTATTTTTATATAGATTATGCACATATCAGACTAATATCCCCCAAGTTATGACGTGGAAATGTTGTTTTTATGGCAAGTACAGTAGCTTGCAATATTCTAGCAGAGTGTACCGCTGCAATAACAGTGCTCCACCAGATGGTGCTGTCGCTGAGGTATCATTTTAGTGTGGGGTAACTGTGCTTTTAGAGTTGTTGGGACTCACAGGCTCTCCAGGAGTCGGGATGTTTCAGGGGAAATGCCAGGCCGTTGTCAATGGCAGCCAGCCTAACTATAGGGTCCTTCACCACTACCCAGTCTGTATCCTGCACACACACACACACACACACGCACACACACAAAGTAAACACTCCTTTAAACACAAACTAAAAAGGGACAAATGGCTTACTTTTGGATTTACTTTGGAGTAATGGATTAAAGCCAAAAAATAACGAATGGTGCCCTGAACAGCATCCAAGATGCTTTAAAATAGAACCGTAGTATCTTCCCCAATTAATATCTGTCTGCTGGTAACTGAGTCATGGTCGTGGTTTACTCACACGAATGCCTCCACTGTCCATTGGATAGTCATATTTTATCAGCCAGTTATCGTTTCCTCTATCTGCAAGCAGAAAACCCAACAAAATATGAGTCAAAGCAATAAAATCCATTGACATGCATTACGTTCTGCATCATCATCAAGTAAAAACAAAAACCAACCGGTATTCCTTATGATGTAATCCAGGACCACAAGCCTTTCAAAATGGATCTGTAGCTGACGATTTATGTTCTCTGGCAGAGGCTCGGCTTCGAACCGTCTGAGCCAATGTTCAGCATCTTTGTACCCTTCGACAAACAACTGGAATGACCCAACCTGCCATGTAGACAGAGAGGACAGAGCACAAAGAGACAGAGAGAGGACACAAAGAGACAGAGAGACAGAGAGTGAAAGAGAGAGAGAAAGAGACAGAGCGAATGAAAGAGAGACAGACACACGCATATAGAGACACAGAGTCAGAGAGACACATTAAGACAGACAGACAGACAGACAGACAGACAGACAGACAGACAGACAGACAGACAGACAGACAGACAGACAGACAGACAGACAGACAAGAGAAAGAGACAAGAGCAAGACATACAGAGAAATCTTTAAATGTCATTCGCATATGCCACATTGTGATACTGTGTATATTACAGTTCATACAGTATCACATTCAAATGACATAAAGTATCGCTACAAGTTATTCAAAAGTAGCAGCAGTAATTACCTTCGGGGGCAGACCTATTCTGTGGAAACGCTGGCCGACCTTGGGCACTTTCTCCAAGGCTAGCTTCTTGCCGCGAGACTTCACTCGGTCTATTGCATTGTAGTTGAATGTGTCGCTCCCAAGGTGCACCACCTGCAATGGGCAACAGTAAAATAAATGAAGGATGTGCAGTAGTGTAGAGTAGATGATGAGAAGCTTGTAGGATTTATTTAGTCCATACAAACTTGTTCCTGTTTGTTTCACCTTGGTTTTGGGCACTACGTTCAGATCAAGTTTTTGATCCACCAGACTGGCACCGGCCTCTGAAAGGTAGCCCTGGTTGAGGACCAGACAGTCTCGGCCAAAGCAGCACGGACAACACAACTTCTGGAGCCATTTGGTCCACTTGGGGTTCAACTGGCCGTAGGGCTCTTCGTTCTTCGGCTTGAAGACGCCAATTATCTTCTGCAAGCATTAAAAGACAAACTATGATTATGTGAATAGGCCGCACTTCTTTCAAACATGTAATTGAAAACAGAGACCATGGTGTAAATTGGAAGGAATGCCATTTATATACACGCACACTGGTGTATTCTCAGTTTGTACCAGGACATTCAATAAAAAGGGTTTGGTGAACACACGTATCCTCTACCATCCATGTTGCCATCAAAGGAGTCAATTCATGGACTAAACAGATGATTTCTGCATCTACTGGACTTGTTTCGCAACTTATTTATGTCAATTAGATTATCTTAAGTTATCTCACATGATCCCTTGTGATGGACACTTATCGAGTCAGGACCAAGGTTACGACACAGACCATCAGTCCAAGTTAAGGGTTTGTACATTTGGTGCTTTCCAATAGCTGTATGTTAATTGATTTGATAGAAATGTAAGATATTTGAAGTCAGAATGCATTGCAGAATACTTCTTATCAAAGAACCCAGGAAACATTGACTTATCTCAAGACATATTTTATACAACATTTGCCTTCAAATAGCATGACTTCGTTGACGGTGACTTTGCCACACAAAAAAATAAATATAAAAGTACATTGGATTTCAAAGGGTAGACTACCTTTTTAGCAGGGCTGTTGAGGATCATAGATACAGATTTTAACTTGGTTTTACAGCTGCAGCAATGTTAGTAATTTGCACATAGGCTGTCACTATGTGATAATATGATAAGCCTGAAACCGTTAACAAATGTGGTCCCGCAGATAAATGAAAAACATTAGGGATATGACACCAATTCTGAAAATTCATCCCATCTTTGTAACAAAAAGCAAAACAAAACAAAACAAGCAAACAATAATTGAGGTTTCTTATATTCTCACCCCTTGAGGATCTTTAACGAAGTAACTGCCGCTGGATCCCTGGTAGATTCTCTCCGGGAAGATCCCCTCGTCGATGGCTTGTTCTGCTTTCCTCACAATTTCCCTGAACTCCGGATCGTCAGAGAAATCATTCCTGTGAGGGTCCCGTAAGGAGTTCGCCCTGTTTCGGTCCAGAAGAGGCTGACGCTCAAAACTGCGACCCGGGATTTCAGCAGGTACACGAATGACAGATCCCGGTGTGGCGATCGCTCCAAAACCGCCACCACGAGGATTGGCTTCGCTACAATAATCTGTATCCAGTGAATCTTGAAACGAAGGAACTAGCGGACTTGTTTCATCCATGCCCAAACGGGTTGGGAGACGATGCTTATTCCGATTGGCAAATTGTTTAAAGGGAGCATACACAGCACTGTGATGTCAGTCTCATACAAACGCGACTCCTTGTATCTTCCGCATACAGACCCCACCTACTGGCCACACCGGTCTGTTATTGGCTAAAGTTTACGTCTAGGCATTGACGCGTTGTTTAATAGGTGCACATTTTAGCGCTGCTGCTTTGACAATGTGACAGTTCCTTATTTCTGAGAGTAGGCCTATGGCCACCACAAACAAAATAGTGTATGCTACCTGGGTATATTTTTCGATTTTGTACTTTCACCATTGTTTAACTATTTTTATTGTATCTTATTATGCATGGGTTGGAAGATATATGTATATGATTTGTCAATGTTTATCATATAATATACAGTTAATCAATCAATCATCACACATGCACGCACGCGCACACACACGCACAACCGCCCTCACTCACACACGCACACATACACCCACACACCCACCCACACGTACACGCACACACACACGCATTCCACATTAGCAATAATTTTAAGGAAGGTGGATCAAATATGTTTTTGTAATAAAGTGACCCTGTCCACTGTGCACGAGCAGGCCACGCCGCGAGCTGTCAGCAGCAAGGTCGACGACGCCCACCTCTGTTATTGGACGACGTTGAATACATAATAGGGATAGAACAACCAATCCAAACCCGGGTTTACAGTAAAATTGAATCAACTTGCACCAGAAGCTGTGACTGCTGTAGCTGCACGTCTGCTCATTCATCGCCACTGCTCTAAACCCTTGTCTGCTTTGTCCAGTAAATCTAGGTAAATGGCTGTATACAAACTGGTTTTGATTCGTCACGGAGAGAGTAATTGGAACGACGAGAATCGTTTCAGTGGGTGGTTTGACGCAGATCTGAGCAAAGCTGGAGAACATGAGGCAAGAAGAGGTGGACAAGCACTTAAAGGTATTCATTGATTCTAATTGTATTTATACTCGTGTGTGTGTGTGTGTGTGTGTGTGTGTGTGTGTGTGTGTGTGTGTGTGTGTGTGTGTGTGTGTGTGTGTGTGTGTGTGTGTGTGTGTGTGTGTGTGTGTGTCTGGGTATGTGTGTCTTTGTGTGTGTGTGCGAAACAGTCGTTCATATTTCATTCTTCATTTTGGCTTATTAGAAGTTCCACAGTCATCTAAACTGACTGACCCGCTCCTGCTACAGACGCCGGCTATGAGTTTGACATCTGCTACACCTCCGTGCTGAAGAGGGCCATCCGCACCTTATGGACGGTGTTGGACAGCATTGACCAGATGTGGGTTCCTGTGCACCGAACGTGGCGGCTCAACGAACGCCACTACGGGGGTCTCACGGGGCTGAACAAGTCAGAGACCGCCGCCAAGCACGGCGAAGCCCAGGTGAAGGTATGGAGGCGCTCCTTCGACATCCCTCCTCCGACAATGGATCCGGGCCACGACTTCTATGCTGTCATCAGCAAGGTAACTGCTCCGTCACACGACCTCTTTCAGTTGGGGGTATGCTCAGAGGAGTTACTCAAGGAGAAATCCATTCAGACGTTTGATAATCTGTCAAATTGACGTTGTTGTCGTTGGTTGCTTGTGTTGCTTGGGTTAAAATAAGGGGCAGCTAAGGGATAAGAACTGGGTCTTTCATGTGTTTTATTACCCGACCAAGGTTGCCGTTTTATCAATTGCTATGTCTGTGCTCTTATCGTGTGCAGTAATAGCAAAACCATTCAAAATACGTAAATTAATCTTAACATCAGGAAAATTGACTTAACCCTGCCTGTGAAAACCAACACGCATCCTTGGCTTTTCCCTCATGCAATATACTTTCTCTAGATCTGTGCTTATTTCTTCATCTATGACTGACAAATGTATCATAAGGCTTTTTAGGAGTCAAAGTTCAGTCACTGTCGGATTGGATAGATCAAAGGTCTGTCTGTATTGATAGACCCGTAGGGAAGCAATGTAGATCAGGAGTGCATGCTATTGACCAGTTTGAGCTGAGGTGGTGTCATAATGTGAACAATTATTAACCTTTTAGAGCGTAGGCTCTTTGGATTCTGCCCACCACACATATAGCACAAATGCAGCAAAGAAACATGCATTGATCTATGATGCAATCTTTTTTCAAAATCACAAAGATGGTCTTGTGCTTATTACAATATAATGTGTTTTGCTTACACATTATAGATTTTACCATTCTGAAACGTACACACTACAAAAATTGTTACTTATACAATTGTTATTTCCTTAAAATAAGCTAGCTAAGAAAACTCCAACATTTTAGGTTATGTCTTTGTCAGTTGATACTTCTCGCTTTGTTTTAAGCGCCAATGTGCATGTGTCTATATTTGTATTATGTTTGGTAGGATCGTCGTTATGCTGACCTGAGTGCAGACCAGCTTCCTTCATGTGAGAGCCTTAAGGACACCATTGCGAGGGCACTTCCCTTCTGGAATGAGGAAATTGCACCACAGATCAAAAAGGGCAAGAGGGTCCTCATTGCTGCCCATGGCAACAGCCTAAGGGGAATCGTCAAACACCTGGAAGGTAACCAAATGAGGAATTTATTGTCCTATATATCTAGAGGTTTGTCCCAAAAAGTTCAAAATGCTTATTTAATAAGGCCCCACTTTGCTCTTTGTAACTAACTCAAAATAAACATAAAGTTACCAATATGGACCGGTTCTTAAATATATTGTGGCAGGGAGGAGGGAGGGGAGTGGCAGGTCTGGCAACCTGCTGGCTCCGACCCCAAGCCTCACATGGACTCCCTCACTTTAACCATGCGAGCCTGCGGATCATTACGCAGGGGTGTTTGGGCTTAAAAGAGCTAGCAAACGACAGACAAGGGGAGCTAGGGAAGCTAGGGCTAGCAAAGGACAGGCATGATCTGTGTGGTCGCCTGGAAGCACGGAACGGTCTAAGAGAAAGAGATGGCTAGAAAGTGTTGGACTGTATCCTAGAAGAGGTGGATGACCCTTATCCCACCCGGGGGGTTTTGGTTCCTATGTAAATAAACCATCCCTTTGAACTGCTCGCTCTGTGTTGTGTCGTTTTATCTGTCCAACTTGGTGGCGTGGAAACCCCACACCCACTGGCCTGCTACAATATGAACATAATTTACACCAGCTTACAGCCATACATACAGTATCCTTTATTTTTAAAGGTTTTTTTTGGTTTCACTATCTCTTTGCTTGCTTTTCCACACTCAGGACACTGTAAGGAAAATGTGCTGCTCCACCTTTCAATTTGCAGCTCTCCCCTTGACAAATAATTGTGTGAAAAAAGCGTGAATTTCAGTTCGCAAAAATAAATAGAATCATAGGGTTTTAACGGAGCAAAGCATGCAGGATGTACATGTCAGGACTGGAATTATCTGAATATTTTCTGTCCATTGTCTGTTCACTACATCGAAGTGCTTTGAGTTTGAGTGAACCAATTAACCAATGTTAATGCAATAATACAATTCCCTGACTGTGGTCATTTCACCTGTCACTCAGGCATGTCAGAGGAGGCCATCATGGAGCTGAACCTTCCCACCGGCATCCCCATCCTCTACGAGCTTGACAAGAACCTGAAGCCTGTGAAGCCCATGCAGTTCCTGGGAGACAAAGAGACTGTGAGGAAGGCCATGGAGGCGGTGGCTGCCCAGGGGAAAGCAAAGAAGTAAAAAGCATAGGGATAGGTGCTAATCCTTTCTGTGGTCTACAGTGTACAGGCTGAACACCAACCACATGTTTACAGATCACCGGTTTTGGCAGGAAGATGGCATTGGTGTGAATAAGGGTTGGATACAGAGAGGGACAGCATGATGGGGTGATCGTGATTCAGGCAAATGAATTCTATCTTCTTAAGTAATTTTATTTTCTCAGGTGACAGGGGACCTTACAAAAAGTTTGATGATACATTTCATACAAATAGTGTCAGAAAATGTAGTTACATTTTTGTCTGACTGGCAGTAATACTTTGCACTATCAAACACTAGTTTATGGTTAACTCTTGATGCAATTGAGTATTGCCATCTACACTCATTGCTATCTCTGATCTTACAATCAATGAGGTGTCTTGCTATATCTATGTGTTCTTGAATTGATGTGTGATATGTCTTTCTATCTTGTATAAATCACAAACTGGTATTTTTATTGAGTAAAATATATATTTCAATGTAGCAAGGCATGTTCAGTGCATTGAGAATTGTTGTATCCCCCAACTATTTGGATTTTCCTAATAAATGTATGGTTTTGAACACATGTCAACATTTACATTTTTCTAACTTGTTTTATGATTTGCATGACATGAATCGACCACTGTTTCCCCTTGGTTAGATAAATGGTTTCCTCGTTGAAAACAGCATATTTTACTTTTATTCTCATTGTGTTAGGTTTTCCATTTATTCTAAATACACACGAATATATTTTATAGATTTTTATATTTTGTATACCTTTTCACCATGCTATTATTTACACACCACAAGATGGAGCGAATATAATTCAATTTCTAGGGTAACATTTAAAGGCCCACTATGCAACTTCGGGCATTTCTTCGCTGTTTTCTTGGTTTTGGCACGCACATTTCTCTACACAGCGCCCCCTACAGCTTCGTAGTAGATATTTTACAACACTGTCGTAATAACTCGTTGACGACCCTTCCCCATGCACTTCTACGCGAGCCATGTGCATTTGTTTTCAAAAGCCGGCGAATGCGTGGAGCCATGTCCGAAGTAGATGTTCATAAAGTGTAGGCAAGGTTAGTGATGGGCAAATGAAGCTTTTATAAAGCATTGAACCAGTTGAGCCACTGTTTCGAAAATGGGTTCATTACTCGAGGCTTCGGTGACAGTGACCTCTGCTGGCGAAGTTCGAGGCTGCAGTGGATTCAACGTATCCCTGCTTTGAAAGCTATTTGACGCACAAACACACAAACCCAAATACTTAATAGCATGATCTTTTCACGAATAAAGATTGATCTAAATACAGATGTCTAAATTGTTCTTAAAGGGATATGCCTAGCCTTCTGTCCAGATAGGCTAACTGATGTAGGCTAGGATATAATTGAAACAGCATATAAAAACTTTCGCCCCAGGAATGGGATTCGAACCCGGATCCTCCACTCCACAGTCAGTGTGTTATCCCCTAGTCTACTCTAATCGAAAATTTACGTTGTTCTATTACATACATACCCTACTATGCACAACTCACGTAAACGATTGTTGCATCGATTGTGTTTTTTTTTTCATTAAATAATTAGGCGGTGACCAGCTGGCTTCGGGCAAGGTTGGTTGGGTGTGCTTGAGTAACTCTAGGGGGTGATTATGTGGGATGGGGTTAGATTTGTATTGAGGTAGGCTGCCTTATGGATTGAGTCGGTTTCTTTTTTTTTGCTCAAAGCTTCTCCACCGAGCCGCGGACCAGTCAAGTGATTCATTCAGGCAACGAACCAGTTGCTGGTTCGGATGTCATATGTCACGTGGTTTTATTATGATACATTTACGAATAAGATACATCTTATCAAAATACAGATGTCTAAATTGTTCTTAAAAGGATAGACCAGCCTATGTCCAAATAGGCTAGTAGACTAGGATATTGAAACAGCATTTTATAAAAACCTATAACATATTGATTCATTCTTATTCTATTCATTCGCTTTTAAATGTTTTATCATTCGCTTTTCTAATAGGCCTATGTATTGTATTTCAATCTTGCCCCAGTAAAGCACTTTGAATGGCCTTGTGCCTGAATTGTGCTATATAAATAAAATTGCCACGCCCTATTCTTCGTACCGAGATTAGAACCCCGGTCTTTTGCACCAGAGTCAGTGTGTTATTCCCTACCCTAATCTTTTTGACACAGCACTTGTTTTATTACATAAATACTCTTCGCAACTCCCGTACACGGTTGTTGCTCCGATTGTGTGTTGTTATTTTCTTTTTTTCATTAAATAATTAGGCGGTGACCTGGCTTTGGGCAAGGATGTTGGGTGTGCTTGAGTAACTTTGAAAGGGGGTGATTATGTGGGATGGGGTTAGACACTCAAAGATTTTGTATTGGGGTAGGCTGCCATGGTTTCGGTTTTGATTGATCTGAACTGCATTTACCACAATGCATTGCGCTGGACCTTAGCAGGAGAGCCAGCAACATGCACCAGGCGGGAGAAGGGTCCGAACTATACTGAACATCTTCCTGGACTTACCTACATATGGGGAATTATAACTGTCTATGTCTTCTGCAACATAAACATGTCCGAAAATCAAGGGAACCCACGGTAAAACATAGGCTTTATTTGCTTCACACATAAGGATTGTAGTCACTTCAGTAAGCTAGGTCATGGTACATTACTATTATTTCCTTATAGAACCTACAAGCTAGCTTAGCCGACTGCTCCTAAGTGTATGTTTCGATATTACGATATCGACGATGGCCATTGGTTAGTACATTAAAGGAAGCTCATGATACTGTTCAACTACACTAAGTATAGGATAATATAATCTATGAATTCTGTGGCTAGCATTTCCGGAGTTTTCTGCTTGGACCTTACACACTTGCATCGTTGCTGGCTAACATTTATCAGCATACTTTGGTGATTAATTTAAGTAACGTCAATGTGATGAGTACTATATTAGTTTTCCCTCTTGTTTTTAAACGTCATCCACGAATTCGTATAAGAATATAATTTATGAGGTATACATGTAATGTCTGTTTTTTTTATAGCTCGTCACAAGGTCAGGCAATAAACATTTATGTTTCTAAACTTTTACAGAACCATGTCAGAGTACTACTCGCCAACGGGTAAAGGTAGGTCAAACATTAGGATTTAGGTGATATGGACCTTATTAACATTGCGGAGGTGCTACAAACATGACAAGATGCTATACACAAGGTGCCTAGGCTTTAGCCTTGTTGTGATCTGTGGGCTTATTTATTGAGAAAGATGATCGTATGACTTGGGTGTATCTACTGCTGTAGAAGGCTAAGATGCACAACAAATAATTTAATATTCCAGGAGAGATAGCTTCGGTTTTTTTCTCTAATCACCATTGTGGTCTGTTTTATTTTTCTGTCTAAACGACAGTTTTAATCACACTAGTCGTTGCTATTGCTTGTTTGGCTCATGGTGATATCAATTTGATCAGAAGCTTGTGCAGTTTAGTCCTGCAAGTGTAAGCACATCCTGTGCACAGAGGATACGGAACAGAAGAGTAAGATCCTTGCCTTTTATTAGCCTCTTGAGCAATACTAGTTGAAGTACCAACTTCCCCTAGTTTTCAGTAAACGTGTCTGCTTTGTGTGGATCTGTCTTCACGTCCCCTGTTTTCAGTCTAGAGGTGTGTATAAATATTCTAATGTTTTTTAAATAGTTATTTCGTTTGTATGTGTTCAACTTTTTTGACCCTTTGTGCAGAGACCACTGTAAATTGTTCAATTTTAACAGTTTGAAGCTTAGGTTATAGTCACAGACTACTACATAGGTGATTCAAAGATGCTTGGGTCAGAAGGCAGCTTTTAACTCAGATTTAGCACCACAGCTTGTATTTAGTGTCAACAAATATGTTTCTTCACAAAGCCATGTAAGCCATGCAAACAAGAATAGCCGCGCAAATATAAATGACTAATGAGAAGAAGCAGGCCTTATGTCTCAGTAAAATAATAATACACTGACTAATTTTTTAATGATAAACTCTACAACTTGGTTTGAATCATGTAAAAATAACTGGGCCTTATCTTTCTGCCCAGGCCCTTATCTCTCTGTTTCTGTGAAACCCGGGGAAGTTAACCACTTTTAAACCACTCGTTCTGCAGAAAAATCTCCTCTGTCTTATTTTACGCAGACTCTAGATCTACTTCTTGAGACTGTATGCTTCTTATTGGTCTTCTTGTAAACAAAGTTTACTTCATCTTCCCATATTTGCATGGCTAGGATTTTTTGCATGGCTTGCAAATAAGGGGTCACTTATTTGCAAGCTGTGGTGCCGAGCATTTGCTAGTTAGAAATCAGAAGAGGGTTTATTTCATATCCGCAATGTCTACCATTATGCTAGTCCAGATCATATTATACTATGTTATCTGGTCAATTTTTGTAACTTTTTGTTTGGATTTGGATAAGGAAATTCCAAAAAGGAATCCCTGGTTATTTTTTTTAAATTATTATTTGTATGTATTTCAGTGAAGGACTATCTGGGTTGTCCAATGCAGCAGTACTCTCCATCCCAGCTACCCTATTTCCAGGAGTCCCCCATGAAACCCTCTCAGGTTCAAAACCGCCTCTCATTATCAGTACAAAAGAGGATGTCGCCTCGGCAAAGCCACAAGTCTCTTACCCCAGCCAACACTCGAACTATAGATTCACTCTCCTCTCCAAAAGTGGCCAAACCAGCGGAAAATTTTCAGGTAAAGATCTCAGCCGGTATTTCATCAGGTTCTTAACTTGTACTGTATAGATAGTTTCCAATAAGAACAGTCTTTCTAACTGACGACCGGCAATATTATTCAATGTTCACTTCTGTAAAACTTTCCTTTCCTTTGCTAGAACAATGCTTTCCGAGTACAGAAACAAACTGCACAAACTTCTTCAAGTTTGAAGTTACATCCCGGTAAGATTATCTTACGTGATCGCTCCAAAAATATATCTTCATTTGACTGTAATCCCTTACCCCCTGAGTAGAAATCACATGATGGCGCATGACTTTCCTCAGTCTTCTATTTGCTCATTTGCATAAAATCATTGTGTAAGAAGGTGTCCCAAGTTTTGGTATATATGTGTATATATATATATATGTTTTATTCTTTCTTGAAATTTTATATCTTTCTTTCTGCCGTTTATATCTAAGGATTTTACTGTACTTCATCAACAAATAATACCTCTTACTTAAATGCTAGATTATTCTCAGGAAAGCAATTGCTGGTAAAAATCAATAACTGACCAAATAAACGGTGTCCGTTGTATCTTTTCTCCAGCTCGGAGCAACTGTTCGTTACTGAAGAGGTGCAGTGACTCTGAAGTAATCGACAGCAGCCTGAAAAAACCATGCCTCCAAAATTCAATACCAGGCCCAGTTCAGAACCCAAAATGCGTCGCTAGCCAATCCCAGTGCCTGTCAGCGTTGTCAAGCTCCTCGCCAAGCGCCTTGATAAGGTTGGAGCTGTCACCGGAGAAAACAAACACGAATCTCGCCAAAGAAGCGGCTAGTAGCCCGTCGGTACACTCGATGATGCTGCCGCAATTGAACCCCCCATCGTCGCCTGACTCTGATATTATGCCTCCGTCCAATTCGCCCGGGTTGCCAGGGGTGAGGAAAGCCCACATGGTGAAAGTCACAGAGGATTATGTGTATTTACGTTCCCCAATCAAATCTTCTTTTGAACAACGCTTGAGGATGCTGATACAGACAAAGAACAGAGAAGGTGTCAGAAGCCCATGTCATCGGCTTCGACGGGAGAACAACAGCGCAACTGTGCAGGACTCCAAGGACAGCAGCATCAACAGTAGTGGCCGTCTGGAAAGCCACCAGATAGGCTGTTCTCAGCAAACTATCCCCCCACAGGTAAAGCTGCCCTGTAAGGATGAGAAATCAGGAGAAAGTACCACAGAGGAGATTGGTGACGTGTGTAGGGCTCCAAAACAAACCTCCAAATCCACTTCTACTGGGCCACTGGGCGGTAACACGGGGCAAAATAAATCCATGAGCAGGAGAGCCTCTGTAATACTTGATGACATAGCTGACCTTTTCACCCCCGACCCCTTGATCTACGTCTCAAACCCTAAGCATAAAGCAGTAGTACTATCCACGGCAGAGCAGGAAAAACTGGGCCCCAACTCCACGGAGGGTGACTGTGTTCCAGACTCGGCGGAAGCCGCCTCCTGTACCCCCTCAGCTGAATCTCCTTCTCAGCAAAAACAGCATTCCACTGGCACAAATTGTGCACGTCTAACTGGCTCTGTCAATGTGAAGGATGCCAAATATACGTCTTGCCCTAAACTACCCATACTCGTTATTCAATTGGAAAGGTTGAATATGGATTTGCCCCTCAACTCAATATCACTAGCAGGTGGACTAAAACTCCCAGTTTCTTTACCGAATAAGCAGCTCAATAAACACAACAGTGAACCGGTGGAGGTGCATAAAACTCCTCTCAACCCAGAGAATCGGACATCAGCCACGGGGGAAGCGTTACCCGCAGTGGAGGGTTCTTCTTCCAAAGACCCTTCGTCCTCCGCACGTCCGTCCACAAAGGAAGACGCCGATCATGGTGGGACGATAGTGGTCAAAGACGACGAGGAACCGGGCTTTGACCTCTTCTTCGGAGTGGATCCAGATGAAGCACAGAGCAGTGAAGAGGAGCCGATTCCCACCATGAAGGAGATGCTGCAGATCGCTGCTGAACAGCCGGACATGCCGGAGAAGAAGGCCTTACCGAAGCCCCCCAGTCCCATCTACGCACCTACGCCATCTACGCAGCTACGCACCATCCCCAGCAGAATGGTTTGCTGGGTCATTTAAGCTTCCTATTTGTTTGAAACTTATAGAAACAGTAGTATTGAAAGTGTTGAACTTTTGTTTTGTCAGTAGATTATTGGTTCTAAATAGACAAAATTATAGTAGTAAACTCTAGACCCTGGCAACAACATGTAGGTTTAATGACCCTTTGCTTTTTTTTTTTTTTTCAGCGTCGTCGGGCACTTAAGTCCACCTCCAAAGCACTTGGCTGCAGAAACAACCTGGACCAGATGCTGATGGATATCCGCAGCATTAAGAGGTACCCTAGTCGGATCTTGCTCCCATTGAGCACCAGCCAACTACGCAATGTGGACCATGATGGTGGGAAATGTTGTCCACCGGTTTTTGTTTCCCCCCCCCCCCCCATCAGATCTAAAGACCAGGAGACGGTGCTGCTCTCCTGCATAGACGACGACTTTAGGAAAGCTGAGTATGGGGAGGACGAGGAGGCCTATTATGGGGCCATCCCGTCTGATCAGCAGTGAGTGAGAAGGATACCTTTGACGCGTTCGTCTTTTGCATGACACATTTTTACTTGCATACATACATTTGTTTGATTGATTGACTTTGGCTTCCCTGCCTTGTTACTGTGTTGATACCGAAGTGTAATGCTTTTATTTTCGATTCTTGTATTATTTTTTGTTTCTTCATTATTATCACTCATGCCTCCTGATCTCTTTGTCCTCCAGGGAATTCGTGCAGCGGTTCCCGGTGGTGTCCAGCAGCATCAAGGATGTCCACCCTGGAGAGGTGGTGTTCGACCTGGACACTTGTGGACGCCTCTTCAGCCAGCACACACTGCAACTCAGACACTGCAAGAGCGACCCTCAGGGAACCACGCAGAAGACCCTTCTCTGGTGAGCAGAAGCGTTTGTGTGTCAGTGGTATTTGTTGATTAGTGGACATTTTTATCCAAGGCACCATACATTGAATACATATCCATTTCATCATGGAGCAGTTGGGGGGGTTACACATCTTGCTGAAGGAAACCTTCAGGTAGACCGCAAGCATTGGGGTTCGAACAAACAACCATGCAGCCAGGTGTCAAGCACTAACTAACCGCTAGAGTACTGGACTATACTGCTCCCAGATATTACACATTAATATAAGGCTTGTGACCCCACAGGCGATAATCGCCTTTTTTTATGGAAGCCTAAGAGCATTTGAAGATTATGTTGGTAGTAATAGCATATATGGTCCTATTTGAGTAAATTATCATGGAATGATTTTTCATAATGGTAAGACATTGTTCTGTTGGAGGTTTCAATATTCTACATTGATTTTGGATTTGAACTTACTAAAACGTTCTTGAGTCTTCTTAAAATGAGGGAGTATCGCCAGGAAAAACTCCCATGATGCATTCTGATGTACAAGCCTTATTGGAAATTCTCCATTCATCAATGGTGGATAACAAATGAACGGTACTAACTTTCTACAAAGACAACGATGATCGTTCTCTTTGTTTGTTTGAGAGAGCGGATTGCGTCATTCTCAAAGATAGACTATAGTTTATGATGATTAGGGTTCAAATCTCAACAATGGTTCTAATGTTGGTGCTCCATGGTTACGTGGTCTCTCTCTTGCCCTGCTCTTTGAAGGTCAAGCCCCGCTCAGCTGAATTTACATATCCGCATCGGCATGTTTCAGGACGCATTCGACTTCTCCCCCTGCCCGCCAAAGGTCACACGATTCCTGTTCAAGGTAAGATCTGGTGCGCCCGTCCCACCCGTCTTGGAAAGCCTGGATTTTTTTTAATGTAGTTTCATCGGAAACATATGAACATTTCTCAAATCTCATGGAAAAGAGCTTGAACATTGAGCTACAAAATATATATTATGTTTGTGTGGGCTATATTCAGTCACCATATTCTATATTCAGTTGTCTTCCAAAGGTAAGGAGCTCGCTTGCAATGTTTTTTGAGGGGATACTGGTTTGAGATATTAGATATAATAACAAAATATACGTGACAGAATGAAACACAACTTAACATTAGGGAACACATTTGTAAGCTTTCGTCTGAATCTTTTTTTTGCAGGTCGAGGTGTCTTTCACACCTATTGCAATCACGTTAGCATGATAGCTAATGCTATCGTGCTAACGTAATTGCCAGTTGCTAACGTGAGTCCTCTCAGGCTAAAGTGCCTTAGTCAAAATAAAGGCTGGCATATAAAGTAGTCTTTTTGCATACCCCACTGCACTATGGTTCTTTCCAGCTTTCACCAGATACCCAAAATTATTTGGGATGATTATTTGATTTGATATTCTTGACATTGACTGATTGTACGTCAAAGGTTATTATAACGCTTACTGCGAATTGGTTCAGAGATTTTATTGATAAAAAAGAGATTGTGGTATCATGCTACTCATTCAAAAGATGAGGGTAACCGCTACTGACATTTTATACAATGAAATATTAACCTCTGTGAGCTAGGGCTGGGCGATATGACGATATCATACCGTGGACGATATGAAAGTGTCTACCGGGAGAGATTTGGCCATATCGTTTATACCGAGAGAGAAATTTTTCTTTTCTTTTTTTTTATATTGCACTGCACTGACTGAAGCAAGGCAGGTGTGAGACTCACCTGTTAACTTGAAAAAAAATCTCATTTGTATTGAAGAAACAGTTCTATTTTTACCACCAGCTATTTGCACAGTACATAACTTTATTTTATAAGTGTATAATTAGTATTTAAAATATTTGTGTGATGCTGTGATTTTTATTTTATATTACACTGCACTGACTGACAGCTAGGCAGGTGTGAAGCACACCTTTAAAAGTTGTTTTTGTTTGTATTGAAAAAACAGTTCAATGTTTGCACTATATGACACTGCAGTTAATGACTGATTGTTCGCTACTTACTCCTTTGTAAGCATGGAAATTCAAGTTCAAAATAAAATAAAAAACTGATCAAATGTGAAGTATGGTTATTTTAAGCCATTTATTATTTAAATTTACTTCAAAAATACCATATCGTGATATATATCCATATCGTGATATAAAATTACTCATATCATGATATAAGATTTTGTCCATATCGCCCAGCCCTGAGCACAGATAGGCTATATAAAAACGTTCTTAAAAAATACTTGGCTGAAAAGAGTTAGAACCCGGTCTGCTTCTCAAGTTTTAATGTGCCGTATCTCTGTATTCACAGATGATGTCCGTTCACACTGAGAGAATGATCTCTGATAAGATCCTCCAAGCCCTTTGTGTTATTGCACGCTCTGCTGCTAACCACATTGGTAACTGACTGCATCCTTCACTCACCACTCTGCATGTGTGTGTTTGTGTGTGTGTGTGTGTGTGTGTGTGTTATTGTAAAAAAAGAGCAACAGTTTCACGCCCTTCCATGAACGCTACTTGATTCTTGATTGTCAGCAGATGTGTGAGTGTGATCGTAAAGATAGCAAAAGCGGTCCTTGTCAGTGTTTAACGGGTTATTGATGGTAAAAGCTGAAAAAGACAAAGTAAAGCTAAAACCGGATTTTCCATTACAGTGTTTTTGTGTTCATGTTTCAGTGAAGACCGGTAGCCAGAAATTCGAAGTGTGGGTGCCCAGTGTGGCAGATGTGACGCTGGTCCTGCTAAATATGGGTGCTTCATTTGTCACCCTATTCCCGTTGGAGAGGCTTCAACCTCCCTTCAGTGAAGGAGATTTGCTGTGAGTAGCAACCTCAATAATCACATGTCGACCTTATGTCGAAGCTTCACTTGTTTCTTAAAGAAGTGTGTGTTTGTTTGTTTTGTTTGTTTTCTCTTTGAAAGGGCGGACAAAGATATCAGTAGTGAAAGTCCATCCGACCCCAAGAAACGGAGCACTTTCCCTAAGCACAACTATAGCAACGTTTTCAAGGTGAGACATGATGATTTCAGATGTCTGATATAAATAAAATCAACATTAATCAAATACTAATAACCTTTATTTTATCACACTTTTTAAAAAAACAAGTTTTACAAAGTGCTCCACACAGAATAGAACGGTGAATAAAATAAATCCAGAAAGCAGTATGCATACAAAACAAACACTGAAACATGGCGGTGAAGGCAAGCAGCAGGTGAAGCGCTGCCCTCTAAACACAGAGCAGCGTCTTGGTGTAGACGTCGCCAACCCAAGCCCCTGGCTCACGGCCGTGTTGTGCCCCTCCTCCTCCGCACACAGTACCTGTCGTACTGCATGGACCTGTGCCCGCGGGCCTTCAGTGACCCCGAGCTGCTGCTGCTCCTGGCTGTGAGCTGCCGGCTCGGTCTGGAGGTTCACTTCGCCCTGGAGCCCCACATCGACCTGCGCTGCCTGCAGCGGCACATCCTCAGCAACGTCCGGGACTGGGAGAACATGGTCAGTATCCCCCCTCCCCCCGACCGTGAAAGCCTGTAGAGAGAGCCTTCCCAAGCGTTAGGACCCAACTGTCAGATGGACTGTTTTAAAGAATCACCTACAGGCCATAGGAGGAACATGGTCACGTCCGCACTGTACCTTTTGAGACTGGATTTATGTTTTTATTTATAGATTTATTTACTGTGTTTTTCCGCACAAATACTACAAATTTTCCATGCATTTCTTTGTAATTGAGCTTTTACTATACGTTGTTTGTCTGTTGTTTGAGCATTGGTTATTGCTATTTGCATGATCTGTGTATAACCACTATTTTGCGATACAGATAATCTGCTCACAGCATTTCAATTCACACGCCTATGTCTCCAATGTCTTTGAACGTTAATTCTAATGTGCCGGTATGGTCAATCACAACCAGGAGGTTTGTCTCTCCTCTTCTTGTGACCAACCTTTTAATGGAGGTTAAGCTGCAAGGGTTGATGTTGTTGTTGTGGTTCCAGCTACCCAGAATGTGTCTGGCAGTCACTGAGTTGACGGCCGACCACCATAACATGTGCTGCCTGGTCCAGCTGTTGCCCGATCACGCGCGGGGAAAGTGAGTACCTTGCGTCTTCCATATTTTTCCCACCCACCTCTCTGTTATGACTCCCTCTGCTGTCATCACCAGAGTTATATGATATTGTGGTTCAGGAATAGGTTCAGTGCTCTTGTTTTCTTTTCAGGCAGCTCCGCAGACACTTAAGTGTCTGCATGATTTCCAAACTGTTGGATGGAAGTTGCACCTACAAGCCATCTGTAAAAGAGTTTCAGGTGAGCTCTTGGAGTGTACTGTTGGTTATCTATTTCGTTGCCTGGTCTTAATTCACCTTTTCAGTGTATACATTTATAGATAGATAACGAATGAATATTGACTCGGTAACGTACGTTTGTGTGTGTGTGTGTGTGTGTCGTACTGTGTTTGTGTATCTCTTACCGTGTGTGTGTGTTGTACCGTGTGTGTGTCGTACTGTGTTTGTGTATCTCTTACCGTGTGTGTGTGTGTCGTACTGTGTTTGTGTCTCTCTTACCATGTGTGTGTCTCTCGCTGCAGCTGTCCTACCTGCTGCCCTACCTATCCCGTATGAAGCCCTCCAGCCTCCGCAGCCGCATGCTCTCCGACATGGACACGATAGACCAACAGGTCGGCTAGTGCACCTGTTTTACCTTTTATTCCTAGCACCATTTTGCGTATGGCTATTTGTTTCGCTTCTACTCTTGTTTTAATGTCTATCTCTATTTAATTGCCATTACCGTCCTCTAAAATATTTTGGATGTGTAATTGATTGTTTCACAATCTTTGTTGTTAGATGCTAAAATATATGTATTAAGTACTTATGATTTGGATGAATGGCATTTTAAGGATAAGATTGCATTTTTTTTTTGCCTTAAAAAAAATAAAAAAAATTGCCTATACCATCTGTAATGATGCGTAGATTGTACATTAGTATGAGTCCAATTCCCCATGTCTCTCTTGCAAGTCATTAAACTAAATGAAACTTCCTGAATGAATATAGGTTGGATAAATACTTAAATAATAATGGTTCCTCTACATGCATTAGATTGCTTGTGATGGTGTGTGAGGTCACCCTGAGCCTGTGTTTTATTCTAGTGTTTTATTCTAGTCTGATGTAATCAATTTTTTTATTCAGACCTACTACCTCTGCTACAGCCTGCTGACATTGTTCAGTCAAGCATCCAATTATTCGCTTTTCCAACCTTCGCAAAAGGTATGTCTTCACTTCCTCTCACAAAGACAACACTTATGTTTGATGCTAATTTAGGTGAATTAAGAACGTTTTAGCATTATAATTCTTGGTGGATCATTGACTGTCCTGTACTATTTTATTAAAGGAAAACCTTTAGTGATGCGGTGGGATAAATAGTAGAACACAGTAGGGATGATAATAGGTCAAATCTTATATGAAATCATCAAAGTTTGAAAAACGTGGGATATGATGTAAATATGAACTTGCATTGCCCTCTAGGACAAAATATTATGTTGCATGTACTACTTGTTATTGGCAGTTTTGTATTAGAAAGTAACGCCAATGAAACATTCTGGTTGAAATAAGTGGGAGTTACATCTGCAAGACAATGAAAGCCTGCGCAGCAGGCCCTAAATGAAAAAGTGTTGAGAGTGTGCAGGACTTCATAAATTATCTTCCTTTGTACCTCAGGAGCAGCTCCTGGAGCTGTGCTATGAACTGGACCGCCACATCAAGCGCGACATGAATGAGAATGACAAGTGTCTGTACCGGAACAGGGTTGGTGTTACGGTTTTTCTCCTCTCGGACCCAGCAGTTCTGCTACGTTTAAAGCCGACCTTCTAGGGAAGCTTGAGCCTCACGGAGCCTGAGCCAGAAAACAGGACGGCAACGAGCGAAGTCACACCTCGTTGCCCGTTTTGTTGTAATATTCTAACAAAGCAAACTCAAATTAAGCTTTCAGAAGTGGATTTTAATGAGTGGATTTCTACAGTCAAAGTGTTAGTTTTTCAGACACTTTTACAGTTAAAGAGATACTTCACCGGTGGGAATATGAAGGTTTTATGAATTAAATAATTCAATGTATTATAAATGTGAAGAAAAAATTGAAATCGGTTCATCCTAGCCTGAAAAAAGGCAGAAAGAGTGTTTTCATGGTCTCTCTGGCTCAAAGTAAGAAAACCTCCAACTACCACAGTGCATTGCACTCGCTGCCCCGCCCACCTGTCGGTCTCCCGTCCCCCTCATTCCCCCTCAGTACGCGAGCTCCCGCCCCCTCTCATTCCTTATTGGTGGCCACCAATATGTGTTGTAGTCCTCGGCCCTTCTAGCGGGACATGAGGTTTCTCCCGAAATGACGTCAAACGCGTCATTTGACGTCATTTCGGGAGAAAAATTAGATGAGAAAAAATGGGCCAAGGGGAGACTGGTTTAGACTGATATTTATTTATATATTTATTTATATTACAATAGCGATTTTATAATGATAGAACGCCGGTTCTAAATGGGTGAAGTATCCCTTTAACTGCTGCTAGCGGAGTTTCTGTTTGTCTATTGCAGGCTTGCAGATCCCCGCCTCCAGCAACATATTTGCTATCAGATTGTAGATATTTATCTAAAGTCTTGTGGCACTAAGGTTGTATTAAAAACTAGGTGTTGCCAACAGATTAATTCACACATTGTTGTGGACTATCTTATCCATTTCTCTTCTGAACAGCTCCAATCAAAAAATAAAAACAACAGTTGTTACTTTCCATATTGAAAACATTGTATTGATGTTCAGCTTCGAACATGAGCAAGGTATTGTATGTTCAATGTAAAAACTGGTGTGGTGATGGATGTCCTGATATTAAATGAGTCCTTTCCCTGCAGGTGAATGACCTGGTGGCCAGGATCTACACCACGTGGTTGAAGCTCATTCAAAGGATCCGACCGCTTAACGTACGATCAATTCCCCCTTACATTGTGCATTGGCTTTGGTTTTTCTGTCTCCAAATAATGTGTCGAATTGATCAATTGAATTGGTTTCATTCATTTGACTTAATTGGTTTCATTAGATAAATAAAATTTTATATTTACAAAGCAGTTGTTAGGAACCGAGGTGTGTAAACATAATCGAATCAATCAGCCAAACTTAAGTTGCATAGCACTTTGAGTGCAAAAGTTAAACACATTGCGTGTAAAGAAACAAAACGAGTGTGTATTGAATCACAAAGATGCATAGTAGAGGTAGAAACAAAAGAGCTTCCCACACGCAACTTGATTAGAAGAAAGCTAAACTAAAAGTAAATTTTAAGATGACAATCTTAAAATGGATGGTTTAATACCATTAATAGATTGTGATGTAGTTCACAGTTTGAATGTCCTGTATGAGGGATTGCTGTTCACGGTTGACTCACTGCTGCTGTACACCTGTTGCACTCTAATGCTCATACTGTCAGTAACGCCACCATTCCTCCACCCAGGACCAGCTGTTTGACTTCTGGAAGCCGTCCCCCCAGGAAATGCTGAGCAGCAGCAGCGTTGAAACAAAAGAGATGTCCGAGGAGGAGGATGAGGAGGAGGAGGGCAGCGATGCCCCGGACCAACCAGGGCTCTCGATAGACAGGGAGGAGGAGGTGGATGAAGACATGGATGAAGGGGAGCCCACTGGTGCCATGGAAAACGACAAAGAACCGGAGCAGATGAAGGGACCAGCGGGAGGAGAGGTGTTCACAGCAGTCGTAATGGAGCATTCTTAGGGGGAAAAAAAAAGTGATTTTGTTTTTAGGTGAGGTTCTAGTGAACATTCGGTTGGCACTAGACACTTTGCTCCCACAACTGCCAGCCCAGTGGCACTGAACACAGGAATCTCTGTGTTCAGGGTTTTATAAATTTATAATTATAATAATAAAAACAATAATAATTGCCTTAATCTATTTTCTATTTGCACTACAGTTTGTATTTGAAATCATTTTCAGTGGTTGTTCGTATGTGCACTTTTGACATTATTCCAAATCTTTGTACATTTTATAGTTTTTTTATGCATATAATAAGATACTCTTTGGGTATGTCTTGTTATGGAAGTTTTGATTAAAATGTACAATATCATGTTGACCGATGTGTAGTTTGGCTTTATTGACAAGCGAGTATGGAACCTCTCAGAATAAAGTTTCAGGTTTGTCTTTTTTAAAACAGTCAAGAGTGTGAGTGATTTTAAAATTTCAAATGACTTATTAGACAACAGTATTCTGGACGTTCATGATTTTCTCATACATTGTGACTCTTGATGGTGTGACATGCAGGATGATCCTACACTTATCTCACTTGCATGTTTTAACTAATGGTTTTGCTCAGTCCTGTACCTCTTGAAGGACGGCTCATCGCCTGCTTGTTTTACACCTGGTAATCAATTAAATGTACTTTTTAATTCAATCAACCTCTTTAAAAACACTAGAAACAGTAAAAATGAGGAGAAAAGGAGACAAACCGTACGGATGGTGTTCAAATTGAGTATACTGTTCGACCAGAGATTTAACAGCAGTGACAAATCTGATGAAGGGTGTGTGGGCAGAGAGTGGAGGTGAGGTTGAAGAAGTTATGATGGTGATATGGTAGTATGATGGTGATCGTGTTATTGACTAAACTGACAGTTAATTGCATAGGCCTGTGACATCTCTCACTTTTTAAAACTAGCAAATATTGTCTAAAAGAACCCGGTAACCATGAATCAGGTGACAGGTTACTGGCCTAACCCTTCCACTTCTACCCTTCAATAACTGTTAGGCCTATTTCTGTTAGACGGGATCTCATCCACACTAATATTCAAAAGTAGGCTTCAGATAAATCATACTCAATAAATATAATAGGAAGTATGCTTTCATAAACAATAAACCGGCATCATTTTTAATATTCTTTTGATTGACTCAGTATCAAATCACACGTTACAATTAAAATGTACATTTTGGTCAGAGCAAAGATCAAGTAAGATGAGTAAAATATCAGTATCACTCATGAATGCAATTCAGTTTGAAAGACAGAGTCTAAGAGCAATAAAATTGCGTCTTTTTTTTGACGGCATTACTTTTAGAAATAGTTTAATTGACTCAGCATCAAATCACACGTTAAAATTACGATACAATTAAAATCAAATTGAACATCAAAAAATATATATTTTCGTCTGAGCATAAATCGAGCAAGATGAGTAAGATATCAGTATCATTCTTGAATCAAATTCAGTTTGAAAAAATGAGTCTAAGAAATTGCGAAAAACTAAGAATATAATTCCGTCTTTGTCTTGATGGGGGGCTTTGAAGCTCATTGGTGGGAACTCTGCTCCGCCCCTCTCTGGTAGCTAGGCAACGTTATGCAGGTCAGGTGACTGTCTGCAGACAGAACATGGCCGATCTGTCAGAAGACCAATGAGGAAAAGGCCACATTTTAGCATAATCGATTTCATTTTACGTTCTTTCTGATCACAAATTACCTCGTGAATAACCCGAAACGCTCAAGGTAATATATATATACCCGCTCTAGATCTTGGCATATGGCATGCATTCTTAGGCATTAGCTGTGCTGTAGTTTGTTACTCTATTAGCTCGTTAGCTGGGCTAGCTGGCAAGTCTTTCTAACCTTACCTAACCAGACAAGCTACATCGGTTGTATTGTTGTCAATAACGTTCTATCAAAGCTAGAATGCCTTTCGATTTAAATGTATCATATGCCCAATAGATATTGTGTAACTTCGGGAGCCAGATCAATGTAGCATTAGTATACAAACAACTTGACTAGCTTGCTTCACTCGTCCAATAAATGAGTACATCAAACCTGTTGACTCATGTTGATTGAAGCTAAATGTTTACCCAAGTGGTTGACTTCGACGTCGTAATTTATTACAGATGAGCGACTTTCCCGGTGGAGGGGCGGACGTCCCGAGCCTAAGTAACCATCTGGGGAAAGACAACCAAGTTTGGGAGAGACCGTGGACTCTTGGGGAGATGCGCCAAGCCAGTGCCAATTGGTCTCTAGCAGCGGATTCAGGGGTAAGTCAAAACCTACCCCTTTAACAGATTAATCAAATGGACTTAGTTAGTTTCTTCATTTCTTCTCGTAATTTACTATTAAGCCAAAACTTTTATCTAAAGTGACTGACATAGAGTTCAGTAAGGTGACATTAAGGTGCATGTCAATGACAGGCTCATGGATGCCTACAGTTAGACTGCAGTGTGGACCGAACGCTGGATATGTGGGCTGTGTGTCAAATACTATACTATAGTATCGTTTCATCATTTTCCTGCAGTGCATTAATAATCATTATCATTGTATTATATGTATTGTATAAGTTCGATTCACTGTTCTTTTTACCGTTATAACAACTGAATGTTCCTTCGCAGATTAATAAAGTGTTACCTTCTTACTAGTGGAGTCACCGTCTGGGTATATGTGTTATCTGCTCTGTTGTAGGGGTAGTTACCTTATAAAATGGCCAACGTGCTGGAGCTGTGACTAGTGATGCAAATAATTGTTTTTTCACAGCTATTCCTGTTCCTACAAGACTTTTCCCAGAGAATGCTGTCAAAGACTCATGACATTGAGAAGCAGCTAGATGGATTGATGCGAGACACTAAAGCCACAGACAGCTGCCTGCACTCAGTCTTCAATGACTTCCTCATGCTGTCAAACACACAGTTCATAGAAAATGTAATGTCTCATTTTATTTATTAGTTTGCCACTTTCTAAATGTTTTAGCTGTGTATGTTTCATATTATTTTGGCAGATTTTTGTGTATTGGTTACTTTGGTAGTATCCGAGTGCCCTACAATTTGAAAGAAGAGATGGTTTGTGATCCTTATATAATATATAAATTGAAATTTTTTATCTGTATCAGAGAGTATATGATGAAGAGGTGGAGGAACCCATCGCAAAGGTGGAGAGTGCTGTGAAGCACCCGGAAAAGGTACAAAGCCTTCCTTATCGTCCTTGTTTCTGTATAAAATATTCAGGGTCCTTCATTATTTGAGCATGCTTCCGCCTTTAATACATATAACGTGTGTGTGTGTGTGTGTGTGTGTGTGTGTGTGTGGGTGTGTGTGTGTGTGTGTGTGTGTGTGTGTCATTAGGAGAAGACTCGAGAGCAAAAAGAAGCCGAGCTAATTCCCAAGATGCAGGAAGCTGTGAATTATGGTCTGCGCGTCCTGGACTCTGCTTTTGAGCAGCTGGACATCAAAGCAGGGAACTCTGACTCTGAGGATGAGGAGGCCATGGACAGAGTAGAGGCTATACTGGAGCCCAAGGTGCACACACGTACCGCACACGCGTACCGCACACACGTACCGCACACACGTACCGCACACACGTACCGCACACACGTACCGCATACACGTACCGCATACACCGCCATGACCTAATTGGTCTGATTTGGTAGAGCGGAAATCAATTGAATTTGGTAGAGTGCAAATCCTGGGCCAACGACAACAACTGTCCAACTTTCCGATTTTCGGTCGATGTTGCAGACCGTGAACCCCCACATTACGCAGTCTCTTATATGAAAAGGTACATGGAATATACATCTAAAACGTGGTTCTCTCTACTCTAAGGATCTGTATGTGGACAGGCCTCTGCCATATTTGATCGGCTCACAAGCCTTCATGGAGCAGGATGATGTTGGACTTGGCGACCTCTCCAGCGACGGTAACACAACCTCAGTTTACATTGCTTAATGTCTGCAATGGAAGGTGCGCTTTGTTCTCATACATTTGTCATGGTTCTCTCCCATTCCAGAGATGTCAATCGACAGCGATCGAGACAGCGTCATCGAAAGTGAAGACGGCAAAGGAGAAGTTGTAAGAGACAATTCCCCATAATGCTCCTGTAACCTCAAACCAATACATGGAAACTGTATACAAAAACAGTGTGTGTGTGTGTGTGTGTGTGTGTTGAAACTGACAGCAGTCGGATGAAGAGTTTGAGGAAGCGGAGGGTCGCGGCAGTATTAACAAGGTGAGCTAGCTTTTACTTCGACCAAACATGGCTTCTTCTTCTGCCGTCTGTTAACATTATGAATCATGTTGAACCGTGAACCCTTCTTGTTCAGAAGTCTTCTGTGTTGAGTTACGAGGAAGACGAAGAGGAGGATGAGGATTCTGACATATTTGGAGAATCCGACAAGGAGGAGGAGTATGAAGATGAAAATGAGAGAAAGGTATGTAATCGCTGATATTTATTTGCTTGACAACAATAACCGCTGTTGGCCATTTGAGTACTTTTTTTAAATCATGTTCTTTGGTGAGCTTTTGAGTTTTCTGTGGCTTATTTACTCTAATTTAGATTGCAAGCTCTACCTCTTTTGTGGATGAGTTGGCAGCCCGAATCAAAGGGGATCCAGTCAGCAAAGGGGAGGAAGAACGCGCCTGTAAGACTTCTACCCATTTCCAATATGTGTCCAGTTCTTGACCATCGCCTGATCCATGCATACACACACACACACACACGTCTGTTTCTATTATATCATTTTCTCATGTATTCCACATCATGTAGCATTGGCATCTTCCAAGAAGAGAGCTAAAAGCAAGAAAGTGGCCAAAGCTGAAAAGTCACCCGGTAGGGAACTCATTTACCATCCCCTGTTCCCATCACCTATGCTCATGTGTGTATACATGTGACATGCTCCACCTTCATGGTCATTGTAATTTTCTCTGAAGTCCAGGGGGTTGTTTTTAAGGAGTTGTGGATTTTCTCAACACTGCAGCTGCTGCAGTCGTCAGACAGGAGAGCGATGACATGTTCCAGCCTCCCAGGATGGAGGAGGAAGAGTTCTCTCCATTTGGTGGTGGAGGTGGCCTCTTCAGTGGCGGGAGGGGGCTGTTTGACGACGATGACGAGGTAGGGTCTACCTTTTTGAGGCTAAAACATTTTCTCATAGATCATGGCCGACAGCTAACCCAGTTTGGACCGCCCCTGTTGTGTGTCGTTCAGGGGGATCTTTTCGGCGACACGCCTAAACGTACTGCGTCGGAAGATAAAGCCAAGAGCGCCGCTCACATGGCCGGTAAGGCAGGCTTTCATTTATATTTATTTATAACATGATCTCGTCTGCATAGTAGGCCTCATTAATGATCAGTCGTGTGTGTGTGGACATTTTATTCTGCTTTACTTTAATCTACTTAGAATCTGTGAAGTCTGAGAAGAAGACACCTGCAGGTGCTGTTTCAGTATTCCCAGGTAAAGGTGTGCATGTGTTCGTAAAGGCGTGCATGTGTTCGTATGGGAAATGCAGCTAAACAAAGTCTTGTGCTCTTTCTCCTAGCTGATAACGGCCTGTTTGGCTCAGGGCACAGCACTGCTCCAGTGGAGGGCAAGGAGAACGTCACCCATGGGAAACCCAAAGCCCACCCATCTCCCAAGCAGCCCCCCGTGAGAGCCAGTGGAATAGGTGGTGGACTGTTTGACGACGAGGAGGAAGAGGACTTCTTCAGTGGGAGAAGCGTGAAAACGTCCAGCTCCGGTGAGAGGGTGTGACCGTGTCTTTACAGTATGTGTCCCTCTTGGTGCATTTGACGATATCCACTTCCACTGAATACTGCAATGTCCCTTTCCCCCCTAGCTGAAAGGGGAAAATCCAAAACGAAGAAGGTGGCGGATCTCTTCTTGGGAGACGGAGATGACGATGAGGAGGATGAGGGGGATATCTTCAGTGAGAAGTCAGCAGTCCAACCGCCGGTGCTCAACAAAAAGGAAGTCGTGGAGGAAGGGGCTAAACCCCCTGAGAAAAAGGTGAAAACGCACGCACATGCGTGTGTAAATATTATTTAGAATGATTATGTTTGGTGCACAACCATGGCATGCTTTGTTGACCGTGTGCGCTCTGTGGCTCTGTAGTCTGTCTAGTCAGTGAGGAGATTATATGGTAATGGTTATTGGTTTTCTTTCTGTTCAGATGCCTGCTGGGGCTATTTCCATCTTTGGCCCCGGAACTAAGAGCCTGATGACGGAGAGTTTGAGAAGACGGCGAGCATCGACCAGCGAAGGCTCTGAGAAATCGGAGGAGGTGTGAATACACACAGTACACGTCCTGCCGTCTTTGGCTCCCAGGCTATTCACCTGTTAAAGCTGCTTTACAGTTGTGTTTTTTTTTTTTAAAACCAGTTCCAATCGGATGGAACTTTATAATTGTTTACTCTTAAGTCAAAGAAATTGTTAAATCACATCAGAGTTTTTGGAGACTATGGGGGGGGGGGTGTATGTAGCGATTTTTTATTTTTATTTTTTTGCCTCTAGGGGGCCCCCTTGTAGTGGCCCGGGGCCCCAAGCAATTGCGGGGCCCGAGGCAATTGCCTGGTATGCCTAATGGGATGCAGCACCTCTGCTCTCATGCAATCCCGATGAGAGCGACACGAACTTCGTGTGAGCAAAAAAAAAAAAAAAAAAAAAAAAAAATTTATAATAATAATTCATGTGCACGCAGAGACTATGGCGGCCGAAATTAGACTATGGCGGGGCGCCATAGTCTCGTCAATGTGTGGGAAACACTGAGCTAGTATCCACAATGAGTAGAAAACACGTAATTGTGCTAGTACTATTGAACCTCTGTTTTCCAGCAGCATCACAGGATCACGAACCTTTCCGTGTTGTTTCAGAATGGTCCTCCGGTAGAGACTCCTGTAAGCCATACCACACCTGGTAACCAGACGCAGATACCCCAGGCTAGAGGTCTCTTTTCGGACGACGAAGATACGCAGGTATGGTTCGAGAGCCTTTATAGGGGATCAAGATCATCAATAAGTAGGATCAGTGGATGTATGACCTATATGATTTCTTTTTATAATTCTTTGCTTATTTCTTTGAGGTCTTTCCAACCCCCTCTAAGAACCAGTCCAAGCCCGGGTCTGCACAACAGCCCAAGGCCCCAGTGTCCTTGTTTGATGACGAGGAAGAGGAGGTGATTATTTGTCACAATCATATCTTCTATCTCCCTTCTCCCGTCTATTTTGTTTTACTTTTACACTTGTGTCTGTCAACGTGACCCTGTTCTTCCCCTGTCAGGATCTGTTTGCATCGGTGGCTAAATCCAAGCCAAAGCCAAGCCAAGCTAAAGCCACCACACCCCAGCCCCAGAAGACGCTGTCCCTCTTCAGTGATGACGAGGTATGAGAACCCTTGAACTCTGAGCCAACGCCAAGAGCCAAGAGCAGTTGAATGCACCTTATTCACAGCACTTTGAATGGATCGAGGGACCGATAAGGTTCTGTGTGGAACATTGAGGTCAGAAAGGGGCAGGATCCTATTTTAAGTGGGTTTAATTTTCTAAATCAGATGAGATAAGATGAAGCTTGTTATTCCGTGGGGGAACTAAGGGTGTCACAGTATAACGTAAAACAAATTAAGTGATAACAAAAGGAGAACTAAAAGTGTTAATAAAATCAAGCTAAAAATTGTCCATTTTTTAAAGTAGTCATTATTGACCTTCTATAGATGCATGAAAAAAGGTGATTTCCTTGGTGAGTAACAGGAAACCGTGTCTGTTATTGGGTCAATTTGTGAATGACAGGACCAGTGGTTGGGTTCTCAGCCCGGCACAGGGAGGACGGAGACCAAGACGGGGGTGATGAAGGCCAGTGTAAGCGCCCCGTCCAACCTGCCCAGCGCTAGAGCCCCTCCCAACGGCAGCCTGTTCGATGACGAGGACGAAGACCTTTTCGCCACTGCCAAAACATCCAGGTGGTTTTTACTTTCTCCTCATCCGTAAAAACAAGGTCATGGCTTTTGTTCATTGTCCCTCTGTTCAAAATAAGCACTGGGTTCCGTTTTGGTATGTGCCTTGGTAGAGACAACCACAGACGTGTGGTGGTGTGACCCTGTTCACATCAACAAAGACACGCAATGTACTTCCTGTTTTAAGGAAGTACAGTCAAACTGTCAAACTGGTAATTTACCAGTTCCAGAGTGGAATTTACCCTTCTTTTTCACTGTTTTTTAAAAGACTAGAATAAAAAGCTATATGATATGTTACAGCAATCCCTGTGTCCAATCGCTCTGCTCATAGTTGTTGTTTTTTGGGATCCAGTCCATTGAAGTCTCAGAGGGTGGCGTTATTATTTGAAGACGACGAAGACCAAGGATTCCTCTTTGGCTCCAAACCTGCCATTGGCTCCAGTGCTAAAGCATCAGCCACTAAAGTGAGTCCACCTACTCTCAGTCATTCTTAAGTTAGCAGAAGCCCCAACCCAAAGGGACTCGCATTGAATTTGAAGATGCACGTCATTAAGGAGCTGGTAGGGGCTAGGCATCTGGCTCAAGGATGCCTGCAGGTAGACTGTGGACCTCGGTGATCAAACCCAGTACGTAACGTCCAACAGTCGAAAGGCACCCTTGCCCTGTCTTTGGTCCACACAGGTCTAGTTGTATTTCATTTTGAAAAATAATGTGTTGCTGCAATCTTCATGATTGCAGCATGATCTTGCTTCGGTCATCTCAACGTCTTTCTCGCTCTCTCTTCATCATGCCCCTCCCAATCTCTCCTGTCAGGCCCCTGTTGTGGCCCCCAAGGCCCCAGCCCCGTCCCTGTTCGACCAAGAGCCCCGCAAGGAGGTTCCTGCCTCGGGGAGCGTGGTCGAGAAGGCCAAGCCTCCGGAGGACACATGCGATGGGGAGGTCCCCGATCGGCAGCCCCCCTCCTCCTCCTCCTCCTCCTCTTCCACCTCCTCCACAATCTCCTCCTCTCTGCCAGCCAGCGATCGAGAGCCCAGGAAACAGAAGCCTGCGGGGGCTGTCAGCCTCTTCGGGGGCATCGACATCATGGCCAGCAGGCGCAGAGAAGGAGCTGAGGGGGACGTCCTTACTGAGGATCGCCTGCCGCCTCCGGATGTAGGAGAGGAGGAGGAGGAGGAGGAGGAGGAGACCACGGAGAAGACAAAAGCCAACCCTGTCAGTATTTTTGATGGGGATGATAACGACGACGACGATGAAGAAGAGGACAGCGATTGGAATGTTTCCGGTGCCGTAGTCCGCCCACCCATCACTACAAACACAAAACAGGTGTGTTCCCGAGACAGTATACATTAACCATTATGATTCGATCTGGGAATATAATACATCAAGTAAGAATGAGTTCTTACTGTGTGTGTGTGTGTGTGTGTGTGTGTGTGTGTGTGTGTGTGTGTGTGTGTGTGTGTGTGTGTGTGTGTGTGTGTGTGTGTGTGTGTGTGTGTGTAGCCTGCAAGGGAACAGCAACGCACAAAGAGCACAGGTGTGTTCCAGGACGAGGAGCTGCTGTTCAGCGACAGGCAGCAGAAGGACAACGACCCTGATGTTGACCTGTTTGCCACTTCAGGGAAAACCGTGGTCAGTCCACGTGTGTGTGCGTCTTGTTCTGTGTGTAGGGAATCTTCTGTGTGTGAGCATCTGCTCTGTTCACGCATTACTTAAAACACATGGGATATCCTTGCAATCTGAAGGTGTCAATGAAAGGTACAGTGCCTTTGTGTGTGTGTGTGTGTGTGTGTGTGTGTGTGTGTGTGCTAAGATACAGTACGTGTGTGTGTTTTCAGAGCGCGAAGCCGAGCTCCGTGAAGACAGACGTGCCGAGCCTGTTCGCAGACGACGAAGATGACCTCTTCAGCTCCGCTAAGCCCAAGCCTCCTCATCCGGTAATGAGATTCCTAAAGCGGTTGCAATCTCTGTTGATTCATGTGTTTCCCGTGAATATGCACATTGTCGTGCTCTTGTTGAAAGTAGTTTTGAAACGGGTCGCTTTTAACTCACTTTATTGTTAAAGTATTCCGGTATGGTAACTATGAAGCAAAAGGGAGGGAATTGTATCTAACACTTGTAGAGAGAAATATCGAGAGCTACTTCGAGCCCCGCGCTTAGGCCCGAGGCTCTCTGCGGGGCGCCTATGATTCTCTGACCTCCTCTGGCTCCGGGCGCTGCAAATGGACCAAGTAGGCGTGGCCTATGGTGGGCGTGGCATTTGTGACGTCTTAGCTGCGGCCTCCTGTCTTAATGATGCTGCCTTCTGTGGCTGGGGTAGATATTACCGCCTGTATGTTTGATCCTGCTCCCTTGTGGCTATGTGGGGGTAATGCAGGTTGTGTGTTCGATCCTGCTTCCTAGTGGCTATGTGGGGGCAGCTTATGTGCTTCAAATACGTAAAAATATCACTATAATGACACCGCTACATTGGTTCCTCAAAAGGGAGAACAATAAACGGTATATTTTTCAATGTCTAGAAAATAGCGAAGAAACCCAGCAAACCCAAACAGGAGCCCACGCCGTCATGGAAAGGCATCAGCGCTGCTTCCACACCGGACAGCGAGGTAAAGTCATGGTTTGGTTCAGTCCCTACTCAATCCAGTATCACAGGATTTATTTACCACAGACTTTATGTTCAAAGTTTTTTTTTTATCAGTTTCTTTGTGTTTATTCCAAATTATTTGTATGCCGTGATTACCAGTGCACGGATCCCAAATGAGAGGAATGAACCGAAAGACAAAATGCATTGTGTTTTTATGCAACTTTACAGAGGACAGCAGCAAGCCCTGTAAAGGCCAAAGATCCCTTGTCAAGGATCGGAAAACTACAAGTAATTTTAGTTTTTTTTTTTTTTACCAACCATACTTTTTGGTTTCCTATCTTAACCCTTTTTCCTTTCCCTAAATTTCTTCTGGAAAAAGACGTTTCACATTCCTACTTGTCTGTTTCTCAGTAAGGTTTCTTGGACTTCATTTGAAACTGTTTCTGCCTACTGAAAAAATACAACTATTATTATCAATCGGTGGCATGACCCTGATCGCTCTGTGGCCAGACTGAGGGCATGTATTCGGCTCAACCTTTTGAGTCATTTCTTGCCAACATTTCTATGGGGAACTGTGGACTTTTTTTGTTGGCTTCAACCTCACCCTTCCTCTTATTTCTCTTTCGCTTCCCTTGATTCCATTTAAAACTAAACCAGTACTGTAGTTGCACAATGGGATAAGCTCTAGGTCTGCATACATGCATGTAGTGTGTAACCAACTTGGAAACACATATCCATATTTTATTTTTTTTACATATGTTCCTAAGTATATCCATACTCCCGATGCAACAGCACTCACCAGGGTATTCCTTCCTTGTTTCTGCCCACCCAGGCCAACCTTGTGATCAACCCCAAGGCAATGCTCCCCGGTGCGGCCCCCCGTATCCCCGGGGCTGGGGGCGCTCTCCCGGGAACGCCCCCGGGCTCCTCCTCTGGGGTCTCCAGCTCCAGCCTGAGCCCCAGCCCCGTCACCACGCCCCTGGGGTCCACCCACTCGGGCATGGAGCAGGGGGTGAGCTTCGAGAGCCCCCTCCAGGTCGCTCCGCTGCCGAGCACAAACAAGGTGTGTTGCTGTGAGGATGGGGGGGCTGGGGGGGAGGGAAGGTAACGTAACTAATCTAGAGCCGAGTCCAGGTCAGCATCTCAAGTAGTCAGCATCTCAAGTAGTCATCTGTTCAATGACCCTCTGCAGATTAATTTGGTTTGAAATGTTTCATACTTGAATGTTTTGTGTTACTGAGTACTCTCATTTAATTAGGTTAACCCTTTCTCTTATGTTAATGCATTGAACGTATTCTCTGGTGTGAACCCCTCGCTATTGTGAGGGGCTGATCCTCCTATTGGGACACTTAATTTCTAATGTCAATTAAATAAACCAAATGGGAATGTCTTAATGGGTTTTTTAAATGAATGCATTCAACCTATCCTGTATAGTGAATTTCAGTCATTTCAACTACTTCTCTAATCTTAAATCATGCAAAGGTAATTTAAAATAACCTATCCCAAGCAAGCTAGATTTTGAAAGTATTCAACTGAAAAAATACTCTGCCTCCCTCCAAAGCCCCTCCCCAAAGACATGACTAGCTCGCTAGCTATTGCAATAGGTGTGCCTAGCCTGCCTAGCCTGCCTAGCCTTGTGAATGACTCGGCATAGAAAAAAAAAAAAGAAATTGTTATTCACAATCAGTGCATGGGCAGATTGCTCTAGGTAGTCAGTCAGGTGGGCCATTTCATAATTTAATTTTGGCCAAATTAAATTCAATGCCATAAATGTAATTGATTGCATGGGCTTATAATAGGCCTGCGACAATCACAGAGACCTGCTTTTATTTTTTTGATTGCCTGTTCGGGATGTAGGGAGAATTTCGACAAATATGAATATAAAATAAGATGCTAAAATAAATGGCCTCACCTAGCTTGAATAGAGTTAACCCTGTCTTTGAATGTGAATACAGTAAACTGCTTATCTATGCCGATACCCTTACCCGACCTAATGAGGCGTTGAACCATCTCCTCCTGCAGAGTCGTGTCAAAGGCTCGGGCCAGCGCAGGCCCCAGTCTCGGGCGGCCAGGCAGCAGTCAGTCCAGCGCTCTGTCTCTGACCAAGAGGACAGCGCAGTGGAGCCGAACCCCCGGCTCAACCCCACCACGTCCGCTCTGGGCTTCCCAACCACGGGCCCAAAGCCCAACCTCCGCGCGCCCCGCCCCATGCTGCCTAAACCCAGTGGGACCAGTGCGTTCCCCACGCCCTCGCCCTCCCAGCTGTCCTTCACGGAGTCCCTCACCAGACCCTCTGTCCTCTCGCTGCCCGTGTCCACCCACCCCGGGGAGACGGACTCCAGTGAGGTCAGCGGCGACGCCCAGCCTATGCTGTCCTCCTCCGACGAGGACCTGTTCGGCTCGGTCGCGGTCAGCAAAAGCAGCGCGCCTCCCGCCCCCAGCATCACCAAGAAGGCCCCGGACCCGTCTCCTGCCGGGGGGCCCGCCCCCGTGTCTATTTTCGACCAGCAGGCGACCAGTGACCTGTTCCAAAAGGTGAAGCCGAGGGCGAAGAAAGCACAGGCGCCGTCCTTCATGGAAGACGCTGATGAGGATGGCGACGATGACGAGGATATCTTTGGAATGAGCACTGGCTCCACCCCGAGTTCAACCTCAGACAGCAGGACCCCCTCCAGCCCTGCCAAACTGGATAGATTTCAGGTACAGCGGTTGTTTGCAATTCGTAATGAAAATTCGTATATCGATTACAACTTGGAAGAGGTAGTTTGTAGATTGTGGAAAGAGCGTTAAGGATTTTATCTGATTAGCATTCCATTTCTTTGTCTTTGGTGTTATTTCTTCATAGGACAACGAAACCACTCTGCCTAAAGCTGGTCACAAGAAGCACAAAGAGAAGACGATGGAGGCCAGCCTATTTGATGACAATGTTGACATTTTTGCTGATTTGACGATGAGTTCCGGAGCGAAAGATAAGCCCAAGAAGAAGATGGACACCAAATCGATATTTGACGATGATATGGGTAACTCAATTGGAAACAAAAAAAAAATTCTGATGTGTGATAGGTTCCAAATTACTCAGCGACGCCCAACGATCGATCTGTTTTGAACTGGCACGTTTAAACGGGAACTGCACGAATTTACCTAAAACCATTTTTATTCATGATTGTCATAATAACACAACTTTTTTTTTTTTCCTCCACAGACGATATTTTCTCTTCAAACAAAGTAAAACCAGTGAAGAAGGCTCCTCCTAAATCGAAGAAAAGCAAACCAACCCAGGACAATAGTGTGCCGGCAGAGTCTGCAAACATATTTGATGATCCGCTAAACGCTTTCGGCGGGAACTGAAGAGCTTCTTTTACTTGATTCCGTGCAGTACATTTGTACAATTTGACAGTCACTATTTTGGAAGACAATTAAGGTTAAGGAAGCAGAGTTCGAACGACAACACTGTTAATAGACTATTTATATGAAATATCGTGGCTTATTTTTGGAGGGATAATAAAGGAGCTAACACAAGTGATTCCAATCAACGTCCAACAAGCATTTTAAAATCATCTCAGAAGCATAGCAATGTATGTAACAGCTATGGAAAAACGATTCACTTTATGTAATATACATAGCACTTTACAAGCATACTGAATGCTTTGCCTCATTGCAGAGACTTAACAGTAAACCATTGTTCAACAAACCTTTGTTTTATTTGGTTTTGCCATGTTGAGATTCCAAGTCATTTAGTTTGTGCAATTTCATGGTTGTCATTATGTGTTTACTTCACGCCACTTGCTTCTCGCCAGTGTTTTTATTATTTCGAAATATGCCTATTTCTTAACTTTGATTGTGAAAAAATGAGATTTGTTTTAACTAAAGAAACGTATTTTATGCTACCTGAAATGTGTGTGATTATTTCTTTTTTTTTTGTACTCTATAAATACTGGAACAATAAATACTGGAACAATGCATTCCAGTATCAATTGAGTGATTGTTGACTAATTGTCCAAATGTATTACACTAAAAGAGTGATGACTCCTCATTTAGTATATCAGGCCTAGCTTCACACAGTGAAGCAAACTGTATTTGATCTGGTGTTCGAGCCTGGTTACTTTTAAATGTAATTGATATCCACACATCGATATGTGGTGGTAATCTAATATCACAGTATTCATATCCTGCATTTACAAAAGAATACTATTATGTATTTAGGTGACCTTGGGTGTCTTGAAAGGCGCCTCTAAATTAAATGTATTATTATTTCCCAAGGGTGAAAATTAGTTTTCTGCCTGCTGATTGGACACCTGGAACCCCCTCCAGATGACGTTGCACTGTGTCTTTGTTGTCAATCGAAAGATGTCGCCAAGGTTTTCTTCAGCGTCCTAGCACGACAGGTGCGATGGCACTGTCCAGAACACCGCGATGATTCCTTCTCCAACAATATTCATTCGCCGTTTTTCTGTGCGAATCCCAAATAAATGGCGGAGTGGTTTATGCATCACCTAACCCCATAATCTGAACAGGGGATCCGGAGCAGGGACCTCGCTAACAAGTCAGGCTAGCTAGCCATCGAAAAAAGGTAACGTTAGCCATTGTTTGGGTTGTTTGTTAACATGGTAACGTTAGTAGGTCCAGTCGTCGCTGCTTTCTGACGTTATTGTGTAAAAAACAAGTTGCTTAGTTATTGCTTTGTGCTAGCGTTTGTTGCTTTGTTTCTTCTAAGATGCTTGCTAACTAGAGAGGACCATCCTAACTAAGCGATACAACACTGCTCCGACCTGACCTTGCACTCCTGTGGTCGGGGTGGATAGCGTCTATCAATATCAAATGTGCGAATCACTGCCAACTGTTTCATGTTTGTTACTTAAAAGATGTACTAGGTGTCTTCAGTTTTTGTTGGTGTTTGTTCTGCTTTAACAACCTTTCCTGCTTTGAGTTATGGCTAACAACAAGGGCCTACAAGGGACTATAGTGGCATATTAACTGTCGTCACCAACAGCACATTACAGGTGACCCTCTTCAATGTGGTGTCCCTTCTTTCCCCTTGTCAATTTTTTTTCTCCAATCGGTTGCTTTGGCTTGGTATTTCAAAAGGCCATGCGTAATTCGACTCGCAAAGTCCCTCAAGTTATTGTGTTAAGGAGATCCATCATCCATCCATCCATCCATCAAAAAATCCAAATCTAGAGATGTTCCCAATCCATCACCTGGGTGTTTCTACCGGGCTCATTAATTGGATTATCTTTGTGCTGAGTTTGCACAAAATGTTGTAGCCTCCAAAGAACTCATTGTTAAATGTGACTGAATTACACTGACAGTCTGACACTAGGACCCCCTTTGTACATTGATTTGTTTGTGCTTTGGTGAAATCCGATTAATATCTGATTGCCAAAAACATATCATGTTACTGTCAGGGGCATTGGAGTCCAAGAATTGCATTAGGGATGCGTGCTGTTTTAAAATTGGGATTTGATTCATTAGAAGCAATTAAACGCGTTATGTTAAACCTGCCTCTGCTCTTTTAATTGAACAGACATGCACATAGAAAGCCAGCTATTCATCAACACATTCCAGAAACTGAAGGTGTATTTAAATCTTTTTAATACAGCTGTGGTCATCCTACATGATGCGTGACCACATCCAGGCCAGCCAGCACCACCTGTTCCTGTCTCCGTCCTTTTGGGCCAGCCTGCCAGCTCACCCTTCTCCCTAAAGACCCCTTTTCCCCTCTTCCCCAGCGCCCTCCCCCTCCCCCACCCAGCTCCAGACAAGATGGCAGACAGAAAGGAGCCGCCGTTCTACGATGACCACAGCCCGGGACCGTTCCAGTACAAGCTCCCCATCTACGAGACCATGGAGCTCTTCATAGAGACGCTGACGGGCACCTGCTTCGAGCTGCGAGTGTCCCCGTTCGAGGCAGTCCTCTCGGTCAAGTCTAAAATCCAGAGGCTGGAAGGTACGAGGGTGACCGCGAGTGGTTCTTCACTCTGCCCTTCTGTCACTGACTCGGCTGTTTGCTGTGGGCCCAAATGACTAGCGGTGAACCTCCAAACCACGCTCACTGCCGTGGCACGTCGTGACTCATAAACAATTTTATTCAGCACATTCAAGTCCAAACAATCTCACGTCCGATCTAATTTTATTCTGAATAAAATTATGTGGGTGGGTTGAATCGTAGTCATGCACCATATTTAAATATGATGTCCAAAAATGTCCCCAAAATTTATGACATTTTCTCAGCTAAGTTAAACTTGCCTTGCCTTGCTGTCATTATCTGTTCATCAGATTGAAAGAGGTTGAACTTCACCTAATTTGACAGTCCGCTGGCCGTTCCTTGTTTGAGTTCCTCCCTTTTGTAGTTCTCGAATCCTTCCCGGTACATATCCAGGGAAGCTATTGAACTAACTATGGGGCTTTGTCTGAATCCTTTTTACAAATCTCCTCGATTCACATTTAGATTTATTCTGGGTGCGTGCTTGCGTGCGTGCGTGCGTGTGTGTGTTGATGGGGCATTACGCTCCACAATGGAGGGGCTGCTGCTCACTCACAAGCGCTGGCTCACCTCCCACATGGAGGTCAGGAGAGGTCAGCCCTGGTGGGAGAGAGAGCTGCTCGCTCTTTCCAAGCAACAGCTTGGCTGTAAAGCAGATGGTTTTAAGCTTGTTTTGTGTTTTTTATGACTATATCTTTATTTTAGATTTGAATATAAAGGTTTAGATTGATGGACTTTATATTCATATGCTGATGCAAGCGAAATCAGGGAGATCCATTGGATATGCAGTCTTGTATCTACATTGAAAATCTAAGTAGTAATTGCCTACATGGTGACGACCTTTAATCATCCTGCAGCCTAATTCAATAGTTTTTTTTACCACCAACTCTGTTTTTCCCTGTGGTTATTGGAATAACCTTGGCGTTTTTAACATAATGTGTTCCTATAGGGGGCAGTGAAGAGTTGTCCTTCTTGTCTCATCATCCGTGGTTTGTGTTATGACTGGTCGTTAGAACCAGCTTCTCCTCCCTCGATGGCCACATCTCTTTATTTGTTTCTCTCCTCTTATTTTACTCTCTGTGTGTCTCTCAAGGCATCCCTGTTGCCCAGCAACACCTTATCTGGAACAATCTGGAGCTGGATGACGACTACTGTCTGCACGACTATGGGTAAAGCCTGTTCTTCCCTGAGCCTCCTTGTATGTGTTCCTTCCGAGCTGTGTACAATGCCTTTTTTAAAAAGAGGATGGCAATTGTTTTAACACAATAAATGACTTGTTTTGGCATCGCTTTCTGTGTGTTCTGAAAGTGTCACAATTTCAGTCAAGCAGAATAACGCAGGTTTCACTGGATAAGCAGAAGTAGTATATTGGCACTATAAAAGATTGCTCATCCCGTGAGCGCCCAACCTAAGAGATGCAAATTCTTGCCTTTCACTGGCAAGACGCGGGTGGCATTATAATTGCGACTTGTTTTGAATTCTCTAAAGAACAATCCAGATCAGTCAGCGTTTCTGTTTCCAAAAAACACGGTTCATTTAGCGGTAGCAGAAGTCCCAGTAGTGGGCCCACGTTTCCTTCCTCTTCATCCTTCAAATGCATTTTAATTGTAGATAAGAATCCACTCCCCCATCTCTCTCCCACTGTAGATGTAAGGCACTGTATCCCAGCAGGGTCTGCTTTACCGGCTGTCAATCCCCGTCCTCTTTTCCTTTTCCTTTTGATGTGAATACACACATGGTGGAAGGTGCTAGTGTAAGGGGCGGGGGGTCGTTGTGGTGAGGACAGTGGGAGGTAGTAAGGCGATATGGTTTTTTCCAGCTCTCCATCAACAGTCTCTCATGGTTTTCAGCATTGCAGAGGGCTGCACACTGAAGCTGGTCTTGGCGATGAGGGGTGGACCCATTAACACCCGCAGAGGTAAATAAACCGTGGCGGTCAGTATGTTCACATGCAAACACTGACCCTCGTGGTGGAAATTCTTTGAACAGAATTGACAACGTAACTTAAGGTGATTAAGGTGCTGCAGTGAGCCCTAAACAGTGGGCAGTGCACACTCCAGTGATAAAGCAGGGGACCGTCCTTGAGGTCACAGCTGCAAATAGGGATGCCACCACTCCCTTCAGCCATCCCAGGATGTAGCTCATGGTTTAGCCATGAATCAGCCCAGGCTGTTCCCCAAAGGTTGTGCTACTCTCTTACACATCACATCAGTCTAGTGCAAAACAGGCAAGTGACATGTGTCGTTTAATTGCAATGCCAATGTCTTTGTGGGATAACCACCTGCAGGTTGAGAGATGTTTTAATCTTTCAGTTAGGCTTCAGGTTTTTGTTTGTTGTTAAGCATTGAATGCTTGAGGAATTTGTATAAATGTGTGACGTGCTAATTCTGAGTAGTGGAGCGAAATTGTGGGCCCACGATATTTGACGCTTAAGGAATGTACTGTTTGCTTGAAAGATAGCGTTAGTGTTAACTTATTAATGGAAAAAAAGTGTCGTTCACCAACAGTCTCATGAGCTTCTGCAAGGTTCACGCAGGAAAGGGAAGTGGTTAAGAAGTTCCGAACTAGGGCATCGCCTTAGGGAAAAATGACACCCTGTCACTCACTTGCCTGTTAATCTGCCCTTCACAAGCAGGCTACTTTCGATAAGAATTTATATATTTAGCTGTGTTATGCATTTCGTACTCCCAAGATAATGGACTCTCTACTCAAAGAAAGGTTAATAGGCCTGCAATTGTTCATAAATCATTCATTTTAAATCTGTCTCTCTCTGTCGCTCTTTGTCTCTCTATCTCTCGGTCTCTCTCTGTCTCTCTCGGTCTCTCTCTGTCTCTGTCTCTTTCCTCTTATCCATATTTGGTTCGTTCCTTCTATCTTTTCTTCTACTCTTTGTCTGTCAGTGACTATGGAGGACCCCATGAAGGAGGTGGCTGAGCTGATGGAGGGCAGCCGGGAGGAGGGCTGGGGGCCGCGGGGCGGCACGGGCCCAAGACAGGTCACCTTCCTGGTGTACCGCGAGGGCGACCAGCTCAACTTCTTCCGCGTGGTGGACCGGGGCGACGGCACCCTCACACCCCTCTCAGAGTCCATGAGGTAGGGCGACACTCTCTCACAGACACACACAGAGACAGACACACACAGACGCAGACACAGATGATGTAAAGCTGAGATGTAAAGCTTTATAGAAATTAAATTAATTATTGATGTTATTCTTACTGCCAGGGACTATTGCATGTATTCATGGATGTATGTAGGGTTACAATCCCAACCTCCAATCCTTGATCAAGACACCAAAGAAAAACACTCTCAAGTCACTTTGAATTATTGCAACTGCCAGATGACTTGATGGCTGATAGTTGCGTGTGCGTGTGCGTGGTTGTCGTTGCCCAGCGCCAGCAGCTCGGTGTGTCACGTGTACGGCGATGACGAGGCGGACGGGGAGTGCGGCGCCGTGGCCCAGCAGAGCCTGGAGAACTCCATCACCATGAGCAAGATGAAGCTGCTCAAGGCCAAGATGGAGGACATGAACCTCAGCAAGAAGGTAGGAGGCTCCGGCAGTAAAGAACGCATCCGTTTAACAAAAAGCTAAAATCGGAAATGCATTTTAAATGGATGTTGTAATTAGTTGGTAGTAGGAGTAGTTTTGTAAATGCTGAATGTCGAGGTCAACTTTTGCCAGTTGAGATCATCAACGAGGGAGTTCCTCATTCTGATCAAGGTATCGTGATTTTTAAATGGCTTCTTCTTTCCCCGTTCTCCTCGTCTCTCTCCCGCTCCTCCCAAAAGAAGTCTGCCAAGCTGAAGCCACACCCCCCCGCCGGCCCCCTGCCGGGCCCCTGTCCCCAGGGGCCGCCCAGCGCCCGCCACCACCACCGCCTCTTCCGCGCGCTCCCCCAACTCAACCACCCGTGGCACGCGCACACCCACCTACCTCCGCTCCGGGACCGGGAGACCGCCGGGCCGTCCGCGCCCGCGGCGCAGCACTCCTCCTCCTCCTCCTCCTCCTCCTCGCTGCACCTGTCCCAGCTGGCCCGGCGGGCCCCGCCCCCGTTCTCCTCCTCCTGCTACATGCTGCAGGAGGAGGAGCCGTGGGAGACGGGCGCCCCGCCGGCCAGGATCCGCCCGCCGCCCAAGGTGTCCCGGCTGGACGTGGGCGGCAGCAGGCTGACCCGGGACTGCGTGTACCCGCAGCTGCCCCCGCTCTCCGCCCGGACGCCGCGGCCTCCCGAGGCCGGCCCGGAGGCGGGCTGGCCCGGCGCGGAGGGCCCGACGGAGCGCCACGTGTCGGACATGTCCAGCCAGGCCCGGGGGGGAGGAGGAGGGGGACGGCCCTCCCTGGAGCTTCCCCCCAGCCCCTCCCTGCTCAGCACCTGGGCATTAGGGCCCGGCGACAGGAGGACGCCACTCGGCAGCTCCGTGCACGTCGCCCCGTCCCCACCGCTGCCTTCGGCCGCGTCGAAGGCCGTCCCCCCGGTCAGGGCGCTGCCTCAGCCCTTTGAGTTCACCGGCTCCCCCTCCCCCTCCCCCACCCCCCCCCTCCTCCTCCTCCTCCTGCTCCTACTCTGACTGCAACCCTCAAGCACAACTGGCCGCCCCGACGGAGCCCAGCAGCCCCCCGCCCCCCCAGCCGTCCTCCTCCTCCTCCGGCGGCCCCCCTCCCCGCCCGCTGCGCTTCCGGGGCATCAAGGTTGACACGCCGGGCAAGAGGCCCGAGATCCTCTCCAAGGAGGCGGCCCGGGGCATCACCAAGCTGGCCAACCACGCCTGCAAGGAGCCCCTGGGGACGCTGAGCAACTCCCAGCTCCTGGCTTCTCTGGCGGCCTCCAGGGCCTCCGGGGCCCGCGCCGAGGCGGCGGGTCAGGGCCCGGTGGACAGGCGTCCGTCGGGGCTTCCTCCCAACTCCAGACAGGTGGGCCCGGGGTCCAAGCCCCCTGCCCCCGCGGCCAGCGCACAGCTCTTTCAGGATGACCTTCTGAGACAGATCTCCCCCATGCACAGAGCCGTGGCGCACATGGTGAGCCTGCTCCAGCCCAGCCCTGTATACAAGCAGACTGGACTGCAGACCGTAGCATGGGGGTTTGCTGCAGTTTGATCCATAGAAATGAAGTGGCTGTTTGTTTTCTTTGTTCTGCCACTCTTATCAGTGTGGTCAATTGGAAATGGGGATTATGTATTTAATTGTAGTGGTCCCTAATTGCTGTGTTCGTTGGCTGCTGTCTGTTTGCTGTGGTTGTCATTACTCAGGCATCCAACGGTGTGGGCTCGGCAGGCGGGGCTTCCACGACCATCCGGCGACTCGGTAAGTCCAGTCAAACGTCAATCAAGTCGTCCAACATCAGTTTACTGTCATGAACCACTGGCTCCATATACCTAGTTGTATCGGTGATGGAGAACAGAGAATCATAGTTGAGCATACGGAGTCATAGTATTCACAAGCTAGCAAAAGGGTAAACGCGCACATTATTTGGTGGAAGGCTCCTACATATCCTTGCTTGTCTTTGTCATGAGTGTGTTCCAATCAGATTACCTCCCCCTCTTTGTAACGCACGCACGCACGCGCGCACACACACTACCATTTTTTTTTCTTTTATTGAGTTAGACAATATAGTGGTAAGTTAACAACCCCCACCACTTGGTGCGTTGGCGTCTGCCTGACAGAAATCCCAGATCATATTAATAGTGCAGGCCTCATTGGCCCTTGCCTCCCTCGTACATGGGACAGTGAGTTTCTAAACATGACGATGACAAAAATGGTTCCCCCGCTGATCCCTGCTCTGTGTCTCGCAGAACCCATGGATCTCGTCCACATCCTGGCCTTAAGTTTCTCATGCATAATAAATCCCGCTCTGATTCTCCTCAAACTAGTTCCCCAGGTGGTCTGCAGAACTTCCTGCAGAACGTGTGTGTGTGTGTGTGTGTGTGTGTGTGTGTGTGTGTGTGTGTGTGTGTGTGCGTGTGCGCGGGGCCCGTTGTTATAGCAGTTGAAAGCGAGCGCGTGGGGAAAACACAACTCAAAATCCAATCTCACGCCCCGCCACCCGACGGCAGAGAGCTTCATCACAGCCACTGGCAGATTTATCTGCGCCGTTTACACCCGTCTAAAACTAAAAGTGTGTGTGTGTGTGTGTGTGTGTGTGTGTCACATACACATCACGCCGGACACGGGTGGCTGCTGCTTGTCCGAAAAACATATATTTTGGTTTTTTTCTTAAATGCGTGATCTGAATATTTCTCACTGCGAGTGTACGCAGTGAAATTATTAGTTTCCACAACGGACCATTGTGCGCATGCTGCTGAAAGCTAATTAAGTTGTTGTTTTTCTCTTTTTCGATCAGGCACTCCAACATACCACCTACCTCCAGTCAAGGCCCCCGTAGGCAGCAAGAAAAGGATCTCCAAGCACTGCCTCCGCTGTGGCAAGAAGACTGGCCTGGCGAGCAGCTACGAGTGCAGGTATTTCAGTCCCTCCAGGAAAACGCTATTATGCGATCGCGTAATTCAACGCATAATCAGCCAAAGTCTGCATATTCATGCGGGGGCTGCATTTTTTCAAATATGCCGCACTTTCACCGTATAAATTGCCGATTTCCGCGCAAAATATGCGGGGCTTGCATGATTTCATAATCCCCATTTTTTCGCAAGTTCCCCCAATTTTTGCAAGTTCCCGCAATTTCATCGCATAAAATTGCGTAAATATGCCGCATATTTTACCGCATTATTTAAGAAAACGTGCCTCATAATCAAGGATTTTTGGCCGCAACAATCACAAAAAAACGCCGCATTTTTCTGGAGGGACTATTTGGACTCTAGTGTGTTCTCTCTCTTTGGCTGCCACCCCTCCAGCTTACCCTGTGCGTATTTATTCACCAAGTAGATTTCTAGCACTTTATTCATCAAAATGGAAAAATGCTGATCAAAATACAGAGTGGTAAATACCAATCCAATATTGGCCAGACATATTTAAAGGTTATCAGAATATGCCCTGCTTGGTTCGAGTCTGAACGCTTCCTTCCTATTGCTAGTGTTTATTTGGGCGTCCATTGTACTGTCTGAGGCGACCAGTGCTCCAGTGTGACTCCTCCACCTAAAAAGACTACTTTGACTTGCCTGCCTTGATCTATGCCTGTAGGTTGAGATTATGGGCATTGTGGGATATCTAGTGAGGCAGGAAATGCAAAGCTGTCATCTGAAGACCGTAAGGCCACGTTCACATCCAGCGTTTTTTGCAATAGGGAAAAGTTGAGCCTACCATTTTTTCAACAAAAAGAAAAGCTGGCAGCGTTTTTTGCCCTAAAAGCGCCGAGAGCGTTTTTTATATCACCTAGCAACGAATCCATTCTAGACCCGACGTTACTCGCCTACTACGTATCCAGGCTAGGGCCCATTAGACATGTTGTAGATCTCGACATGTTCTGTAATTAAAACTATTAATCGCTCCAACGGCACTTTCCCGAGTGATTTGTCTGCCATTGTTTCTTGTTTTGACAGTTGAGAGTTTCCTTTGTGACGAAGTGTCAATGTTCCGCTTGTGATTGGTCAGTTGCCCAAAAGACGCCTGAAGTAGGCCGCTTTCTTCCTGAAAGTTGAACTTTTTTCAACGCTCCGTATGGCAGAAAAAAACGCTGGGAGAGGCGTTTAAAAAAGCGGCCGTGACTTTTTCCAGAAACGCTCTGCTCCATAGGAATATAATGTAAATCAAGCGCTGGCAGATTTAAAAAAACGCTAGATGTGATCGCGGCCTAAGACTTCTATCAATGTAGATCCTGTACCAACTGAGCGTTGGTATGTTCCTTTAATAGAAAGCAACATGAAGATCTGTGTTTTGTATATGACTAAGTTCCTTTGGTTTTCAATCTGCTTTAAGTCCTTATGTTTTCCTAGTGATGGAATGCTATGGAAACCGTGCTGCGGCTCTGATATCTCGTTATAGGAGGGGTGCGCCACACAGCGTCATTATTGACATAGCATACTTTTGTTGTTTTTCGAGAGAGAGAGAGAGAGAGAGAGAGAGAGAGAGAGAGAGAGAGAGAGAGAGAGAGAGAGAGAGAGAGAGAGAGAGAGAGAGAGAGAGAGAGAGAGAGAGAGAGAGAGAGAGAGAGAGAGAGAGAGAGAGAGAGAGAGAGAGAGAGAGAGAGAGAGAGAGAGAGAGAGAGAGAGAGAGATCCAATATATAGCTCTGATTACCAGTTTCACAGCAAATGGTATTTAATATCACACTGGTACCTAATGGAGCGTGGTAAAGAGGGAATCCCTCCATGATTCCTCCACCTCGAGGCAAAGTAATTTGAGCCGAAGTAACTCAAATCCGCCTTTCCTTCTTGTTTTTTTTATGACACTCATGGTCAAAGTTTATGGATGAAAAGGGTATGTACGCAAGGCCGGATCTCTTGAGGTGGATGGCTAGGGCGTTTGACCCCCAGCTGCAAGGTATCCTGGGTATGATTCCCCCCACATCCATACTGGAGAATGATTTGCTACCCCTACCCACTTTAAGAAAGGGATTGCCCTTCCCTTTTAACAGTTCAATGCGCTGATATAAATCCAACATTAACGCCAAGGGGGAAATTCAGCTACCGACAAGACCTATCCTTGACCCTGCAAAAGAAAACACGCTCAAAGCACCGCAGAACAATATTTTCCACCATGATGTTTATAGATGGAAGTAGCCCCCGTCTAAACATTGTTGGTAACTGGCTGGTGTAAGTGGGATAAACCAATCAGAGCAGTGTTATTGTTGAAAATCAATCACGGTGGTGATGAGGAACCACTGAAGGCTCGCCCTGTCGTGGTTGGTTCCAAACTAGTTTCATGGCTTTGCAGAAGCAGAACACTGCCATTATTAACAAACTGTTGCTACGGACCCAGTTCTCCAGCAACTGTATCATCTAATCATATTTTGTGTCAAATCATTGATTGCCCTTTTTAAGTAGCTGTGTAAGAAGCGTGATCATTTTAGACCATGGTGAAACAAACCCCTGGCTCCCTACACCAGAGCTCTAGCCGAACATAACACGCTTGGAACTTCTCGTTTGCGTCCCGTCTCAGGTGCGGCAACAACTTCTGCGCGACGCATCGCTACGCCGAGGCCCACGACTGCACCTACGACTACAAGGGAGCGGGGCGCCGCTTCCTCCAGGACACCCACCCCCTCGTCAGCGCGCCCAAGCTGCCCAAGATCTAGCTGAAGAGACGGGGGGGGGGGGGGGGGCGACGCCGCGTTCCACCGCCCGCAACGAACCCATAGGTGACGACGCGAACGCAACGGAAGGAGAATGAGTTTAATCGGAAGATAATTTAAAGATTGAGAGGACAAAATGAACTTGATCACCGCCTTGTGCTTACATCACCTAAGTTTGCTTTAAAGGTCAATGAGAAAACAAGTGGTCTTTTTGATCAGCCAAGTATGAAAACTACAAATAATATTCTTAAGGGCACAGAACTAGTAGATATCACTTGTGAATGATGTGAAAGGAAACGTATTTACTTTCTCCCCTTCCTGAACTTCATCAGTAGCAAAAAAAACACCTTAACAAAAACAGATGTGTGCATGTACATATAGTTTGTTTTGGAAAATAATATGTCTATTGCACGTTCAATCTGTGTGTGTGTGTGTGTGTGTGTGTGTGTGTGTGTGTGTGTGTGTTTTATATACATCTATATATATTTATACATATATGTAGATGTGTATATCCTTTTCTGGTATTGTTTGTTCGGACTGTTTCAATTTTTCTGACTAGGACTGTGGATTACTTTTCATGCAGTCTTTGAGAGATGCACTTTAGAATTATATTTATACAAACCATTTATCCTTATTGTGGGGAAGGCTCCTACATTTACGTGTTTGTCTCTGTTATGAAGTGTTAATATTATATTTCATCAAGAATTTTATAATCCAATCTACCTTTCCCCCTCTTTATTATATCGGCACATAAAAGCGTACACACATACTTGCTTTTCCGGCTTTCACTTCAACACAGCGTACTTATTTATCAAGAAGATACGTTTTTAAATGGCAATTATGCAATCTATGTAGTTGTGAATGTCAGCTGTAATGTGTTTTTATCTAAAAAGGAAGACGATTCTTGGATGAGAGGATGAGATTTAGGTATTTATTATGTATCTTCAGAAAGGTGGTTGCCATAATATCTTTTGTAATTTGTTTGTTTTATTAATATTATTGTGCAGCTTTTGTTGCAAAATCGAAGTGCTGTTCTATTTACAGTAAGTACAGAAGTTTGATCTAATAAATTAAGTTTGTTTCCATGGAGGGTTTTCAGTGATTATATTTAAACGTGTGGATGTGTCTGTCAGTATCGATTGATTGATTCACATAAGTTATAAAGGCCATGGCTGAGGGTATGGGCCAAAATGTTCAAGCTTGTAAGAATCAGTGTAGCTACAAAACGTAGGGTCTCTTTTTCGCTGTATTAAATGGCTCCGCTCTAATACAGGCCTCTTACTGTTCATTATTCTTGAATGGTGACAGACTCGGCCTTCAGGTTTGACACCTTCCCCACCTCCCCCCCCCCCCCCAACCCCTTTGGTTTCTGAGACAGTGAAGGAGCGCTTTAATAAAGTGTACAACTGGCCTTAAGGACTTCTGGCATATTGATCAGAGTTTCTTAAGCTACGTTGGTTGTAGACACATGGAAAGGGAATAAAGGCTACACGTCTAGAGTTAGGAAATGGCTTCTTATTTTGCATGAAAGGTTAGTGGAGACAGATTCCATGAATGCTCATCTTTTTCATTTATACCGCCGACAAGTGACTACTGATTTTTATTCCTGTTACTGAATATTTTTCAGACTAAACAATACGAGTGTTGCATTTCAATGTCTCTGCTCCCTATCTGGCTTTGATAGAGAACAGGATTAAACAGGGAAGACAAATGCCATGCTTACCATTCAAATGCCTTTGTGGGGTAAAACAACTTAAAATAATTGTTCCCATTGTGTGCATCATTTCTGTTTTATAAAGGATCATTCAACGGTGGATAGAATTGCTTCAGAGATGATTAAGAGTAAAATTTGCTCTATACTCCACTAGCAACGTATTCTTGGATTAACAACTCAAGGTGAGTATAAAGGACACCAAAATTCCTTTTGGCAACCCAACCAAATCCCATTGCCTCTGCTTCATGTATTTTTTAAATGGACTATAGAAGGTTCTCTTCAATAGCGCTACATTTCCACATAACTTGAATAACGGCCTTCTCTGTCACTCAAATATATAGATATATTCTGTTTGACTCCTGTGTTACACTGACCAGGCAACGAAAGCAACAACTGCTACCTGTACCTGACAGCTTCAATTCACACAACGGAGAGAGGAATGATGATCTCTCTCTCTCAACCTCTCCCCCAAAAAAATAAAACAAACTTTCGGATATCAATAGACCCATTGTTTGTCCAGTGTATGCTGATATTGAAGAATCACTTCTTCCCAAAGGATATTTTGGATGTACCACATGTTTTACCATAGTTTCAAAATAAACCCTGAGGGATATCAAAGTTCAGGTCAAATCTTTCAGGACACCTTCAGGTCTTGTGTCTTTGCAAACATCAACGGATCCAAGCAAAGGGAAATCTCTGTTTTCCCCCTGATTTTTTTTTTTCGTCCCATTATCTACATTTTTCTTCATGATCTTGATTATTTAACAAAAGTGACAATATAAAACATTTCTTATCAATGCATCTATAAAAATTGTTTCTTTCCTTTTTTTCCAATCTGTCATTTATAAAGCATATCATATATCATCTACAGGACTAGTCCCTCAAAGGTGAGACATTACAGTGGGCTGGTACGTATGTATTGCTGCATACCAGGAACTCTATAAGATTGGATCGGCCTTAAATACACAGAGACATGCCTTAAGCCGCCCTGCAGGTTAGCGACTACCTCCCATACACACAAACACATTCACCACATTCTTCTTCGGCAGAGCAGTCCTATATAGCATGCATCACATGTCAGTTGTAGGGCCTTCCCATCTCACTGCTCGGCTTGTAGAACTACATCAGAGTGGAATCCCTCATCAAATAAAAAGTATATGGTTCTTTGATTTTCCATTCATACCATCCATGGCCGTGAAGGACAGGGTAGGAGCTAGCCTGTGTTCCAGACCCATCATGTATGTAAATCTGGCCTACGAGTCCCTGAGAGGTGCCCTCCCTGCCCAGACAGAAGAGCCGTTGTCCTCCCACCCCAAGGACACGGTGGCAGACTGTGCATCAGTAATAAGCCCAGATACAATGACATGTTTCACAGAGATAGAGAGAGCCTGGCCTCCAGTGAGAGAGGGACTTCTCTCTCTTTCTTTCTCTCTCTCTCTCTCTCTCCCTCTTTTCATGTCAGTGAAGTCTTCCCAACACAGACACACAGTGAATACATGACTCTTGGCAATAAAATTATCCGAATGAGGTCCATTTAATTCTGCAGAGGCCCATTATGGGACAGTTTAGTTTTCCATAATCCCCCCTCACCCAAAACCATTTTATTTGAATAAAGGAAGATTCTGTCTAATATATGGGCCTACTTTCCAATCATCATAATATAGGCTAGCCTCCTTTCTCTTCAATATGTTCAACGTCTAAATAAAACCAAAAAAGTAAATAAAAAAAACACTGACCACCCTTACTCAAGGGTTGTTCAAGAATTCAGAACAGAGAAAAGACTAGTGATGAGAGAGGGTAAAGTCTACATATATATATATATTATTTACATATTTATTTATTTATCTTTTTATTTATTTCAGCTCGCATGCGCCGCATGGCCCTCTAGTGTCGTTGTTATCCTTGCATGTTTTCACCCCATTTTATCTGAACACGGAAGTCTGTGTGGCGCATAGGGCGACTGGAGTCCTCTCTCTGACGGCCGAGGAGCAGAGCTATGACATAAAATCAAACAGAACGTCGTCGTCCCCATTTGGCCCTCGAGACAGCGGTAAGTGTCAGCCGTTTATTCACGCCAGTAAGAAATGTATCATCATTGAATTTTCTCCGGTTGTCCTTTACATCTATTTACACTGGGGCTGTTCATCACTCGCTGCACCATCGCGGGGTTGGCTCCGGGCGTTGATGCGCGTGTGGATTGTTATGGTATCATTTATGACATTATTTATTGTTATTTTCATTTGATATGCATGGTCTAAAATCCGTCGCTGTATCTCACTATAGGATGTGTTTTGATGGGTTTGATGGTCTAACTGGACGTAGTGTGGTTGGAGCGTTGCAGCGATGCAGCCCGTGAAAAGCTCTGGTATTGTCCTCGGATGGGAGATGATGAGATGCCTCCCTTCTCTATCCATTTTCGGTTTTCCTATCCTCCGGAACCAAGAGGTTCATAGCCTATATGTCTACCCTGTATATATGTCCTGCTCAGGTTGTAGCTTATCTGTAAAGAAATGTAATGATGGAACATTGGTTTGACCGCGTCTGATTATCGGGCTGTTGTATTTGGTTAATTAAAAAAAGAGAGATATATGGTTAGGTGATTGTCCCACCCCGACCCCCCAACATTGTAACCATAAGCAAGAGGTCACATTTTAGTACTGATAGGCTACTTGGCATACAAATCTGTGATTTAATTTTTAAATTGGATATCAGTCTGTGTGGGGGTCAGGGAGGTTGGAGATATTTGGCATTAAGGTGGTTGTTGTTGTGCGATGAGGAAGATTATGATCTAGAGTTCCAAAAAAAAATGCAGTAGGCTACTGCCTGACAATAAACATGTTACTGAGGTAATTAGTTGGGGGGCTGGGGGGCACCTCGTAACTAGATACTGTCTCTACAGCACATTCCACATCACACTCCATCGACGCACAGTGTAAACATCACGATGCGCATTATGCATTCCCTTAATCACACGGGAAATCATAACTTCAAGCAAAACCATTTCAATTTAATTACGATTCTCGCATAAAGTCATGTATTTGATTTAGGGAAGAATAATTGATTCTGCACCTCCATCTAATGCTCAAGCAACCGTTTGACAGATATATCACGTGTTGTTAATTGGAAGCGGCGATAAAAGTCAATTACAGGTGCATGGTTATAGCGCTAGCCTTTTGATCTGAATCTGTTTCAACTTGTTTGCTCTCTTACATAAACCTGCACCTCATCCACAATGGGATACATAACACAATTATTATTATTATAAAAAAAAAAAAAGATTCACATTAAGATTCATCTGTGTATATACTATGCACATAATCATTCTCAACGTTAGTCTTGGTTTATTCAAATCTCACACTATTTCCTTACGACCAATGACCTATGACGTATGGTGAGATAATGAGGAAAAACCAACTACTTCAGAGTTAAGTCATCGCAGCCTCATACTCTTATCTCTCACGCTAACGTTGGGATAAGAAGACTCATTGTCAAGTTGTGTGGCCGGTGGGCTATCTGCCTACTGTTCGTGTATAAAATGTCAGATAACAATGTCTGTATTCTGTAGCTCACCCTATAGCTCCTTCTCCCCACATAGAATTGCAACATGTCTTTCTTTGAACGTCTCTCTCACTGTCAGAGAGAAGACACTGGAGCTCAAATTGATAACAATTTAAGAATGCATGCATACCGAGACCGGCTAATCCCACTGTTTAATATATTAAACTATACAGAATATATAATGTAATACATTCAGTATGGATTATGGATGTTTAAGCAACTCATATTTCTTGCATTAGCATTTGAGCATAAGGCTCAAATTCCGGAGATTGTGTAGAGGCATCATTTGTTATTCTCCTTCACACATTGTAATCTCCAACCAACGATTGCCCTTGGCAGTGTAAAGAAATAAGTAACGGCCTGACAAGTAGTGAATCACTTACACAAAGACCAATCTTCATCTTTTTACTTTCCACAACAATTTACCCCCCCCCACATACACACACACACACACACACACATACAAATTGACAGCAGGTAATTGGTGGATGCTCCTATAGGTGGTTCATCCTATGCACATAATATATAACTAGATAGATAGATAGATAGATAGATAGAGTGTCAGGGACATGAATAAAACACAATTTAAGACATGATTATGATTCCATGCAGAAGGCTGACTGAGATGGGACCATAGCAAATCAAAGGGCTTTGAATCTTCATGGACTTCACCATTGTGTGTTTCGAAAATTACCATGCACTTTAGTTTTTGGAGATAAGTTTGGAGCGGAGAAGAGAACATGTTCATTATACTGAACACTTAGGACTAACCACCAATTAGCTGTCAATTCTACCGTGCAATAGACCATCTGACAGTATTTTCAGTATGGAGCAGAAAAACTTTGAAATCACCCATTCTTCTTCATATTTAACGTATTGGTTATGAACCCAATCCCATCCATCCTGAGAAGCCTCAATCTCCTGCCAGACTCCAATTAGCATAGGTGTGTTCTCTTCTAGTTAATTAACCACAGACTGGGATTAATACTGTTAACGAGGATCATAAAATTATGTCCTAAAAGTGCTACTCATCCTTTACCTTTCTCCCATCTGTCACTCAATCTGGAATTGTCTAATTGCTAACTGTTGAACAGTAGAAAAATTCTTCCCATGAGGACAGGGAGTGAAACTAGCCTGAAAAAAGGTATGATCTATAATCCAACTAACTAATCTTAATATCTTTGTGTACATTTCTATCAGAAAGAACCATACCCCCTTCTACAAGAAGGCTTTGTTTATCGCCCTGTGTGTGTGTGTGTGTGTGTGTGTGTGTGTGTGTGTGTGTGTGTGTGTGTGTGTGTGTGTGTGTGTGTGTGTGTGTGTGTGTGTGTGTGTGTGTGTGTGTGTGTGTGTGTGTGCACCTGCTTGTGTGTGTGTGCCTGTGTTTGGAATGTATATAGCTATCTGTTCTCTTCTCCATTGACTGCAGAGAAGTCATTAAAATGTCTGTCGTTACCTTAATCCACCAGTGGGTGTCCAGAATTACAAATTTGATCTTTTTTGTTAAATTGACGCCAGTCACCCGATCATTAAAAGTACATTAACCACAGTCTTCTCCGTCTATCCTGAAAAGACAGCACCATATGGTGCAATCACGCAAAAACAGAGTCTATCTATGTAGTCCTACGTTCAAAGTACCATTACCAATCCCTTATGAGCACCATGATGTCATCTCATCCTCGACTACGATGCTAGGAATGCATTCCAACCGCAGTGCCGCTTCAGTTCAGTTCAGCCGCGCCGGAGTCTGGCGGCGCAGTAATACAATCACACAATTAAAGGGTAGAAAGTAACCGACTGTGTGCGGCTTGGCTTTCCCCACTGGGCCGTAACCGTATACGTTACCCTGCCCCGCCTCGGACACGCTACCAGGCCGGGTACGCTGCCTGGTACCCCTCTCGTCTCTCTCTCGTCTCTCCCTTCTCTCCCACGGCTCCAGAGGAAGCAGCACATCAATAAACCGCTGATATCCCGCAGCCACATCCCCCTGGATGATGTCATAGTCCCACCACATCGCTGGGCTGTCCTGTGTCCGTTGGCGGTATCGTTTACTGTGGTACCGTCCAGCATGTCAGGGAAGGGCAGGGGGCTTAAATTCATACATTAGAATGGAGAGTAAGTGAAGGGTTCCAGGAAGTGAAACAGAATATTATAGTGCATCGCCTGGATCAGATGTATGAATTGTTATGGATCCGAAGTGACCCTGTCCTCTGACCCCCAGTGGGGGGGGGGGGGGGTTGGGGGGGGGAGTTATTGTGAGTGCTTGTTTGTGTGCAGGGCAGGAAAGGGTGTGTTAGTGTGTGTGCGAACGCAGGCACGTGTGATTGTTAGTGCTTGTATAATGCCGTTGGTGTGTGTGTGTGTATGTGTGCGCGAGTTGGAGCGTGCGATTGTTCGTGCGTGGAGGTGTGTATGCAACGGCTGACCTATATAGTAGACTGTAATTCATGAACAATAAAGGAACAGCATTTGGCAGTTCATATAAATCAGCCCAGAAGTGCTGGCTCAGCAGAATCACCGAATGAGGGAGTGTTGCTGTAGAGCAGCAGTGTCCACCAGTGGTTGATGTCGACGTTAGTGCTGTCATCGCGCCTCAAGGCTCTTGTCGGCTCCTGGCAGGGGGGGGGGCATTAACACTAGGGGTCCACAACATTACTTCTTAAAAATGAACCTCTGGCAAACAGAGATTTGACTCGACCCCTGATCGATGGAAATGTGTGGTACGTCATCTAGTTTGTTGCATGTCTACCCAAGGAGCATGTCTACCCACATAACACAGATAACACATCATGTGATCTAATATTATGCAATACACACCTCATAGAAAACATCCGAAGCATTGATTAAATCACCACGTTCTTTGGGTCATTAAAACCGACCAAGATTGTTTTTACAAAAGCTTGGCCGCTCAGTATTTTTCTGTTCTCATCGTAATGAACAACAACCGCAATGATATTTGGGATTTCTGATGAAAAAAAAACGTAGCTTTTGTCTTGCATACTATTGTGTAATTTTTTTAATATTTCATTGGATTTTGCAACCGTAGTGAACTGAACCCATTTCATCATGGTAGTGTCACTCCCTTTTGGGTTTTTTGCGCAATTTGACAAAGGAAACTGTTAGATGGCCATCTATGCATAATGGAGTCAAATGCGCGTAGTAGTTCATCAATGCAGTTGTGTATTTTTGCTCTTCTGAGCGTACTTTCTACCCTCTGGAGGTCACAATTAAATGAGTCATCCTTTAACAAACCACATCACATTACGTAGTAACACTTTCCATTAATTAACATTAGTTAATGCAGTAATAAGCATTATTATATAGCATTAGCTTTGAGGTTAGGGGCTCAGAGTTAACCCATTCACTATTAAATCATGTATACATAAATGTATTTATTTATTAACATGAACACCATAAGTCAACAACAAGTTAACCATTAGTAAATGATAACTAGACCATTTACTAATGTTAGTTAATGGTTAATTAAGGGGCAATTAATGCACCCTCATTGTAAGTTTGACCAATTACATTAGCCTAAAGAAAACATAGAAAAACATGTACACACACACATGCTGGTCTGTGAGCCAGCTGTTGGCAGTAGACAAACAAATGGACAAATATTGGGGTTGTGTCTGCTGGAGATCCAGTGAGGTCCAGTGAGGATTTCAGTTTCATGGCCTTTTTGACTTCAGATCAGATCAACATGTACAAAAACGCAATTGTTTTGCTAAAAGACTGGAAAATAACGATTATTCTGCATTTCATTCAGGTGTTCATTTATGCTTCTTCACATTTGAACATGTAGCTCCTTTTGTTTGCATTAGTATGACAATACCAGAAGGTTACTTGGAAACAAATTCATAGTCATCATGCAGGTATCCCCAAATAAACGCATAGGTATGTGTGCGCTCACGATTGAGGTATGCCCCTCGCTCATTCATTAACGCTTTATACAACACTCCTGATTTATCTCCCATTCTACTTTGGTAATAGAAGTAATTCTACTCGAAGTAGAAGTAAACTTGTTATTATTTTCAACTGCTGTAGTTCTAAACTATTTATTGTTTTCTACTGCCTTTGTAACAGACCATTCTGTGATTTATTACTAAACAATGACCATAACAAAATACTATACAAATTTACAAAAATAATAATTTCTACTACTGTAGATGGAAACTACTTGCTGTTTTCTATTGGAATTACTAGTAAAGTAAGTAAGTAAATAAAGTACAATTTATTTATAAAAGCACATTTAAAACAGTTTGCACTGACCAAAGTGCTGTACATAGTGCATTCAGCAGGCATGAAGGCAAATTAACATTAGAATAAAATACAAATAAAGGACATGAATCCTTATTGTTTTTTTATTACTGTTGTTGAAAAGCACTGTAGGCTACAAATATTTTCTATGACCTATCTGACATCAGTGAGGTACCCTGAAATCCATTTCTCTAGGCTGGGATTTCTGCAGAATGAACACAAATTATTTGTTATTTGACAAATATATGTTGTACGTAGAAAAAGAGAGTATATTTGTCGTTTTAGTTGTATTGTTAATGGTTAATATCCCAGTGGAGATTGATGAAATATTTTTTGGGCTGAAGTTTTCTACTAAATGGATGATGTACAGTTTGTTCTAATAGATTTCAGGATTTGCCTTTAAATGTATGAAAGGTAAAATTTTTACTTTGTATGTGCACTCCTTGTAGACAGAAGGAAACACTAGCTAATGCTAACAAAGAGCCACTGTAATTTTGTTCCCTCAAGCAATGGCATGTTACTCATTAAACGACTTGCTAGGTGGTGTCTTCCAGGGCTACATTCTGCCAGCCAATAGAATAGAACACCAGGGTTATATTCCTTAATTTCTAACAGGGATTTCTGCAATATTAGTTTATTTAATCATTTCATTTGAGTGCTGATACGTTTCTCTATATATCACAGAGCCAACTTCCAGTCTGAATTCTAAGTCACAAGATCCTAAGTCACCAGAGAAAAAGTGTGAGACAACGTGGGAGAACAAATGTGAGAGAACGTGTGAGAACAACTTGATTCAGACTTGCTGGTCCTCTTGTCTGAATTGTTCTCTTCACACCTAGCCAGTAGGTGACACAAGAGTGTGATTTTGAAATTCGGCCAACAGTGACCGTTGGCCTGACCTAAGGCTTCTTGAGCCCCGGACTCTTGTTAAGAATATTTGTTCAACTTCGGCATTGAATCCAAAAAATACAGTTACTTGTTGTTGTCGGACTACTTAGCATTATTATCTGTGTTTATGTAATGGGTATATTATCTATGTAGGCTCCCTGTAGATTTCTAGAAGGCCAATGTCTAACAGAGATTGCATGACATTTAATTTACACAGCCGTAGGTATTATTCACCAATAAAAAGAAGGATCAGATGAGTTATTTTAGATCCAATTGAACCCATGAAACCTTGTTTACAGCTGAAAAACATGAGATGATGCTAACATTTAACATTCCAAGGGATAAAATCACGTCATTCCTGCCGTCCCTTATGTAAATGAGCCTTCATCACTCTCAGCGACCGTTGGCTAGCATGTGGTGTGATTGTTACGCGATGTAGGATCCTGACCTTCCGCCCCAAGCTTTGTCCCGATGCTAATTAGCTGTTCAACTTGGAAACCCAACATATTAGCTACTTCACTAAGCTACACTGCAGTTTTAAATCCACTAAAAAGTTATATATTCAGATGAATACCCCTGTTAAGTTGATGATGTGATGTAATAAGCAATAAACGCTCGAAATAGCTTGCTGTAGTGGTCGTATCGAAGCCAGTGTACCATTACCTAAGACTCAGTTTCTCTCGTGGTCTGCCACTGGAACACATTGTACTGATCTATGTCACATTAGAAGAACTAATGAACCTTTGAGTGAGTCACATTTCCGTTCGGTTTCATAATAGTTCTCCAGTAAAAGGTGCCAGGTGACGTTGTTTGTGATTCTCCTGGTCATTACTGAAAGGACTAAATAAGGATCAGCCATTCTGGTTCGGAAGAATAACTCTACTTTAGTACTATAATGGGAGTTTCTATACATTTTGGTATACCCATGTGCAGTAGAGCAGGATCTCATCTATGAGCTGTCTCGTCCTATCTGAAAGAACAGGGACAGAGAGTACTCTTGGATAACTGAATATTAAACAAGATATTATGACATTGAATGGCAGAACAGATCATCTGTGAAAGATAATTTGCACTTGCTATCATACGGGAACTATCTGCGTTTATCTGGAAGGATTGTATTTATGTAATGCCTTATAATCATAGTTTCTACTGATCGCACTGGTTTAGCCTATATGATATGATTGTGCCGTATCCTAAATTACTTATTAATTAGTAATTATTGCCACTACTCCCGCTGTGAAGACTACACCGATGTAGGCTCTTGTGTGTCTTTAGAATAGTATGAGAATAATGTTCACCGCTTACGTTTGTCCTTTGTCAAGACTGCCATTATGTTCCTGTGTCTGAACATACACAGCTTGCATTGACACATGGAGTGGTCGGCTGCCATGGCAACTGGTCATTGCCAACCACCGGTAGACAATGAGGATGGTGATAAGGTTGCGGCCACCTGGAAATTGTTGAAACACTTCCTGAGCTTGTCAGCCTGCCCAGAGTACTCCAAAAGTCCTAAAAAATTGTTGAGCTGCACTTACACTTGTATCTACTAATGAGCGATAATGGTAGGGCAACGACCACAGGTGATTCTTTCCATAGCGATTGCCTGTGATTTTTGATGAGCAGATAGGGGTTATCGCCATGTTTCTCAGGGAAGCCTACAGGTACTATTTGTACTTTCAGGGTTGAACCAGGCAGTCAATCACCCTGACCACCTCATCGTGTTGTGGTTATGGGTGCTCGAGTTCTAGCCCAAGGGTACTGGCTTTGACCCCTGACCTCTACAAACTACCTCAAGGAATTCAAGGGCAAGAACTGCAACCCGTTCCTGCTTTAATTTATGTATCTAGAGTCTGCTAAATAGTCAGGTTAAGGCACGGGTGGAAGGCTGTATTCTTCACTCCTCTATCATCAACTAAAAACCTAGATGAATTTATCTAATGAGTGGAGGATTGCTTGCGTAAAGACTCCCTCAGGTCTCATATGACGTAAACCTGGTTCTGAAACGTTGTGTTCTGGGCTGACAGCCTGGATGCTAACCTGCTAAGACTTTTATCACTGTGGAGGAATTGTTCCTCTCACAGTTTTTTCTGTGGTCGTAATTTCTCACACTTGCCTGCAGCTCATAGTCCCAGCTGTTTTGCGGGTAACAGATGCTCCAGCTGTGTATTTGTGTGTGTGAGATTGGGTTGACATGTGTGTGTGTGTGTGTGTGTGACGTGTGTATCTTTAGATTTTCTTTGCATGTATATATGTGTGTGTGTGAGTGTGTGTGTGTGTGTGTATGTTGACATGCATGTTAGTGTGTGTGTGTTTGTGTGTATGTGTGTTGACATGTTTGTGTATGTGTGTGTGCTGACACGTATATGTCTGTGTGTTGTGTTGATATGCATTTTTGTGTGTTTGTGTGCGTGTGTGGGTGCAGCCATGCATGGACGATCGATTAAGGCTGTCAAGCTCTCGTTTCATGACGAGTTCACACAGGTGTGTGTCATTGCCTCCCTTTTTAGGAACTTGTGTGTGTGTGTTTATATATGTGTTAAAGGGTGTGTGTGTGTGTGTGTGTGTGTGTGTGTGTGTGTGTGTGTGTGTGTGTGTGTGTGTGTGTGTGTGTGTGTGTGTGTGAGAAAGAGATATAGGTGGTGATTAACAGTGGCTCCACACTGTCCCTCTCTTGCCAACTGGGCTGCATGTGGCGGTCCTATCTTAATGGGACCCTACCCTCTCAGTAAACACAAGAGATTCCCATGCCCCTCTGATCAAATCCACTGGCCTCCCTCCATAGTAGGCCACTGTCTCTCTTCTGTTGCAGAACGGAGCCTGAGGCTTCAGAGTTAGCATTTCTCTGTCTATACCCTATATAAACGTACACGTACACATACAAGCCTTTACACACACACACGTGCGCGCGCACACGTACACGCACACAAATACGCTCATATGCACTCGAACACACACAAATACGTACATACACCTTCTCACTCACTCACTCACCCTCTCACATACACACACACACACACATTCTCTCTCTCACTCGTGACACTCACAAAAACACACAGACTTCTACTTAAAGTGTTGACAGGGGGGCGGTGTCTTAATTGATGTCAGTTGTAGTGCAGATGGCTGTATTAACTCATGTAATAATACGAAGAAAAAAAAAAAACTGCTCTATTTATCCAAGCTGTTGTGTACATTTCCAGCTCAACCTCACGCTGTCTGCCATCTCATCCGTCAATCTGATATCACGGCAGCAATACTCAGCAAGAGTCTCTGCTGCCACACTCTATGTTGCTGACCAACGCTATGGGCGATGATGCCCTCCTGAGTTCAGAGCTGTAGACCTATCAGTCTTGAAATAGGTCACCGGCCTGATTCTGGTGTTCCCTGTCATCAAGAGTAATGGTTCTTCTTGGGGAGGGGGGGGGGGGGGGGGGGGGGGGGGGGCGGGGTCGATTTTATACCTGATTCTATTCTATTAATAACTGTGAGGGGTCCCACATTGACATGGAAACTCTGAATGTACTCCTCGGTGCCCAAAAGACCCATGCATGTCTCGTGAACCTGATTTGATATGGGTCAGAAGGAAAAGGTCCTTTTCGCTCATCAACATTAATGTAAAAAAGTGCTTTTTTCTTCCCTACTAACAACAATTATGAGGAAAAGGGGCTCACTTCTTGAAATCAGAATGATGATTGTTCATTGAGTTGTTTATTGGCTTTGATTGCTGTAGTTGCAAAGGCCTACACACGTCGTTAACCTGCTGTGTTTAAAAGTTCTTACTTCTAAAGTGTGTGTGTGTGTGTGTGTGTGTGTGTGTGTGTGTGTGTGTGTGTGTGTGTGTGTGTGTGTGTGTGTGTGTGTGTGTGTGTGTGTGTGTGTGTGTGTGTGTGTGTGTGTGTGTTCATGTGCGTGTATGCTTGCATGTCGTCTCCAGGCCTCTCCTAGACCTCATCATGCCGGGTGCTCCTGCAGTGGAACAGGAAGTGAGTGTGTGAGCACGCTCCGCTTGGATCCGCTGGGATGAACATGCCACTGCACCAGATCTCTGTCATCCCCCGTGATGTCACCTCCTCCCGCGTCTCCGGCAGCGGGAAGGCCAAGGACAAGGACAAGCAGGTAGGAGCAACCTGTACTCAGTCTCTCTTTCCAGCCGTCACATTGTAGTCAGACCACACCTCTCTCTTTCTTTGCTAGAGGTGCTGAAATGTAGTCAAACCAACCTCAGTCTCTTTGCTCGAGGTACTGAGTTTTTGTCAAACCAAACCTCAATCTCTTTGCCAGAGGTGTTGAGTTGTAGTCCAACCAAACCTCAGTCTGTCTTTGTTAGTGGTTCAGCTGTAGGCAAATCACACACCAAATTGGTTGGTCTTTAAAACCGGTTGAAGGAATCAAAAAGCATGCGTGTAGGACATTGATTAAAGTACACATAGTGAGTTTGTGATGTATACAGTGTATGGGTGTGACTGTGTGTTGCAATGAATCATAGTGTCCCTCAGTTGTTGGAAAGCTTTAGATGTTTTTGCTGTGATTCCTATTAAGTCCCTTCTACCTTGGACATCATTTTCTTCTAGCTTCCTAGTTTTTCATTCAATTGGGCACCAAACTCTTACAGCCAAACCACATGAGTTGTAGCAGTGAAAGCCTACAGTCCTTTGAGTTGTGGTTAAACAGGTTTAGATTATACTCGCTATTTAAAACCTATTAGAGTGATATGCTCAATGTTAACTTGCATAAATGTACACACCGATGACAGAGCAAAACCATGCATAGTGGTGCCGATTTGTAGTCACCGTCCCATACCGCTTTGCCTTGCTCTTCTCAATCTTAGATTAAGGAATAAACAATACCGCAAACTAGACTTGCAACTTTCGTTCAGCTCGTACACCTGTCACATCCGTACCGTTTAATTGCCCATCAATGCAGGGATTTCTGTTGCAGTATTTACGTTGTCATATGGTTCTTATGCTCATTTGTGGTTGGTGTTGTCGATACGTAATGAGCACAGCACACTTCCTGGACGACAGGGATCAGCACACAAGTACAGACTTAGCATTATTACGCCTGGGGTGTGAGCTACTCCTTGACAACATCACGACAGTACACACACACATCTACCTGCTCCTCTCACACACATGTTCAAGGTGGGTGTTGTTGATGTATTGTTGTCCTCTGATTACTGATCAACACTGACACAGTGTTCATCACGATGGTGCGAATTCTCTTGGCAGCCGCGCTGTTGTGCTGTGCCAATCACCTGTTCCCAACTAGAAGACCTGCATGTACCTCAACCGTTGACGCATTACTGAGGCGCCATTTCAACCCTGCACACTGAAATGATTATGCGCAACATTTACACACTGAAAAATAGAAAGTTAGAAACTATTAGAAACGATTAAAGGGAAACTTCACCCATTTCCATTAAGCTTTATATCGTTAGAAACGCACTCATATTTTTGAATGGTCGGGCATCATTCCCTTATTTTCTGGAGAGACTGGAGAGATCCGTATCGATCTCCAACACTTCCGGTTTAAGATGACGCAATATGACGATTTTTGCGTAGAAGTAAATAGGAAGTGTAAGAGGGGAGGATTCCCGTAAGACTACAACCACTAGTCCCACCCCTCTATAGGGGTGACCCACTGACGCTACAGACCTATTAGAGCCGTGCCAGTGGGTGGGACTTCACCAACAGAAACTAACATCCACAGCGTCTGAAGCTAAGCTAACAGAGGCTGTTGATAAAACTAAAGTACAATGGCGGAGGGTACTGGATCTGACGTAGAAGATGGCACCATGCAAAAGTTCACCATTTCGAAAGAAATACAAACGAGGATTACCGTATTTTCCACACTATAAGGCGCACCTTCGATGAACCGCCTGGGCGGTTACTGGGAAAACGTTTGTGGGCCACACTTGTCGCCCACTACGCGTCACGCCCCAGCTGTGTTTTTATCTGATCAGCTGGCAGGCTAACCACATCACTCGCTCTGTCACTGAATAAAATGATGGCTTTAAAAAGCTCGGGAACAACGTGTGCCGTTCGAGGATGTACTAACAACCGGACAAAACTAAATAATTGGTTGAAATCTGAGTGTTTTGAGTCACAAGCCGAAAAAGAAAGCAGAGTGTTCGTGCCCGAAATGGTACAGCTTCCATCGACTGCCCAATGATGAGGAGGCTAAAAGAAATTGGCTGAAGAACCTGAACTTAAAACAACCTCCGAAATGTTGTTATGTCTGTTCGTTTCATTTTGTGGACAAAGCGCCAACGGAAGAAAACCCTTACCCAATGCTTTATCTGGGTTATGAGAAGCCACCTGAGAAGAAACGCCGAAGAGTCGTCAGGATGAGTGTTGACAGTCCTATGATCATTTCTAATGTGCCACCGGTCATGACGTAATAATGTTGATGTGAAGTTGTGATAGGCTACATGAGCTGAGTATTGTGTTTTATTTTGAAAATTGACCGGATGCTTTATGGCTTTTACTTTTTCACTTCCTGCCCTGCTCGATCTGCTCTGTTGAAATTGACAAAAAATAGAAATGCTACGGAATGATAGCGTTGCGGCACGGCGAGCCGCTCCTGGGACGCTGCTGAGACGTTCCGCAGGCGCGCCCGGTGGAAATGGTCTCATTGAGTAGAGTGGAACCTATCTGCTGCGTTGACCGCGGCCAAGACGTGCCGCAGCCGTAACGCTGCCGTAACGCGTCCGGTGGAATCAGGCCTTTAGTGTTCATGCGTTCGCCATAAATAAGGCGCTCCGGATTATAAGGCGCACTGTCGTTTTTTGAGAAAATTAAAAGCTTTTAAGTGCGCCTTATAGTGCGGAAAATACGGTAATTCACTGAGTTCACCAACTAATACTCTTCACAAGAAATGTTGTGTGAAATGATTTTCAAGCAGTCTTGCGGTATCAGCTTGGTAGATGGAACAGCGAGGTGTCCGATAGGCGGAGATCAGCGGGAGTGGCCAGCGAAGCTGTGCATCGTGGTGCATGGTGGGAGTTGTTGTCTTCAATCCACAAGCGCCAAAAAGTCACTTTCTGCCTTTTCTCGTTCAAGACGGCACCAAATTAGAATTGTATTTTATTATTCGACTACATATAGGACCCAATTTCAATACATTCATGCCTCCACCGGTGAAATGCTCCTTTAATTTTTTTTGCGTGCTACATATTCGAGGCGTCCTCCTAAAATGTCCCGTCGCCAAGGCGTCGCCCGCGGTTGCGTCAAGATGTTTACTTGGCGGGTGAAACAGGTATTTCTTATTAGTCACGGCTGGCTGGCTGCGGAGGATTTTTTTTATTTATTATTAACTCTGGGTCCCATGTGCTCCTCCCCCCCTCCCCTCCATCCTATCTGTAGCCACCCTAGGCTCCGATCGGCCCATGCCATTCCACTTAAGGGCTTTCAGGAGCAGTTGCCTCTCTCCAGCATTCAAGCACTGCACAAACAGAGCCATGTGTTTGGACAATGTGCCTCTGTCACGGCCCCGGGCCCCCGTGCATTTCTCTGTCCCCATCGACTCGGGAACAATAGAGTCAGAGCTCTGAAGTGATGGAACATGGTCAGGTGTTCCTGAGAGACCCTCTTCCCCCCCCTTCCCCCCACTCCCACGCACTCCGTACAGGGTGAAGGATGTTGGGTCATGTGCCGTGATGACGCTTCCATATTTGCCATGTGGGGGATCTTGCTTACTTATGGCCGCTGGCATGTCTTACAGACACACAATCCTTTATGTAAATGTTTAAGAGTTAGCCGGGAAGGCTAAAGTTTACATCTGTAGCGCCCTACATATTCAAATACATTATATTCAAAAACATGACATCATAAATACAACACTTATGGACCTGCGTCGTTAAAAAAGATAACGATTCTGGAGAAGATGTGTTCTTTATATAACAGACATAAAATGCACAACAACACTACACAAGGGTACGTAGTGGAAGTATTAAGGGAGTAAAGACAGCGTGTTAACGCACCGTGGTCCTAACTTTGTGGAGAAGGGCCGTGTGTGGTACAGTTACTGAATTTTAGCTGTATTTTAAGATGCAATCAATTTTATTAATCACAGATGGTACATTTTGATTAATGTGTACCACTTGTGGCTGTATAAGCGTGATTTTTCCTTTTGGTAATTATTATGGTTATGATTATGCGCTGATGTATGTACATACACAGCTACGGGACTTTTCTGTATTCAACTCATGCTCGATTTTTAAGTATTTTCACAAGTTGTCGCTTTGGTGCGATGTTGGAAGTTGCTGTTTGCTTTCCCATGATATTGTTTTGATTCTTGTGAGACGGGGGGCTTTGCATAACTCCTTTTCATATCAGGAATAAACGCTAACAGGATTAGGCTTCACAACTCTTGCCACAACTTTGCTAAAGCTATCCTTGTGATGGTACCGTGGTTTACTCAAGGAACACAAAATCCCCTGAATAGTAAGCTTAGTCACTTCTGTGGAACACATTTGGTCTCCCTCCGGTACTACGTGTCTTCCGTCTCTCCTTCTCTTATCCTCCCATCTTTCCCTTTCTCTATCCTTCTGTCTCTCCCCTGGTAGAGATAAATGGCTAAATGACACTGGCTCTTGTTCTCCCCTTTGGTTCCATCAGCAAATTGTCAAAAAGAGAAGAGAGAGGTGAAAAAAGGAAGAGCAGGGAAGAGAAACAGTTAGCGGTTACTCTGAATACTGATGAGTCACAGAATTCTCATCCATGTGTGTGTGTGTGTTTGTGTGTGTTTGTGTGTGTCTGTGTGTGTGTGTGTGTGTGTCTGGGTCTCTGTGTGCGCGTGCGTGTGTGTGTGTGTGCATGTGTACAGCGCTGGCGCGTGTTCTCAGAGTTTAGTCAGAGCAAAGCCCATCTGGTCCTATTAAGAAACACAACTGGTCTTTTAGCACCTCAGAGACATGGAGCCAGGGACAGACGGTGAGAGAGAGCCGGGGACAGAGGGAGAGAGAGCCAGGGAGAGAGAGAGAGAGCCAGGGACAGAGGGAGAGAGAGCTAGGGACAGAGGGAGAGAGAGCTAGGGACAGAGGGAGAGAGAGAGAGAGCCAGGGACAGAGGGAGAGAGAGAGAGAGCCAGGGACAGAGGGAGAGAGAGCTAGGGACAGAGGGAGAGAGAGAGCCAGGGACAGAGGGAGAGAGAGCTAGGGACAGAGGGAGAGAGAGAGAGCTAAGGACAGAGGGAGAGAGAGAGCTAAGGACAGAGGGAGAGAGAGCTAGATGCAGGGAGAGAGCTACAGACACAGAGCACCTCAGAGAGAGACAGGATAGAGAGGGAGAGAGCTGTAGGGGCGCTTGAACCAGAGAGAGAGAGAAAGAGAGAGAGAAAGAGAGGGAGTGAGAGACAGAGAGAACTAGAGACATAGAGGGAGGGAGAGACCAAGAGAGAAGAAAAGAGAGAGCCAGAGAGAGAGAGACAGCTAACAACTTCAGTCTACTTAGAATTCTGTGTAGCTCCTCTGCTTCTCTGCTAGTCTCTGGTTTCTCTTTCCTGCACCTCAACACACCCTTAACACAGCATCCATCTCAACTAACACTCGTTACAACCCCCTCAGATACACCGAAGCCTTCAGTGCCTTTGGGTGTACAGGACATATCCTATCCATATTCATATATATTCATATATAATCATATATATGAATTGCAAAGAAATCAAAGGGAAAAAGTATTTTAATCAAAGGATCAAAGGCTTTCTTGACAATCCCCGCTGGCCTCTAAAGTTAGCACGAGCATAAGTCTGGGAGTGTCTGATAAGGCCAGCAGGTATGGTTAGTTTATGCTGCACAGTACATGTTGGCAGTTGAGAAATGACTGCTTATTTATTCTGGGTGGGACTCCCAGTGGGTGAGGGATACTCTTATATGTACACCGATATGTGTTTTTTTTCCCCTGCAAGAATGCAGCATTAAAGTCAAGGGGAAAATGTTTAAATTGTGAGCTTGATAACAGCCAGGGTGTTGCCCAAGGCCACTGAGGGACGATTCACTAGAGAAAAGGGATAAGGGTAGAAGGACCACACTCAGGCCTCCATGGAAACAACTAACAAATAGGATGGCGGTTAATTAATTTTTTCTGATTAAATTCTCAAGATAACAATTCTCGTCGCACTTATACTCCCTGCTTCTAAATGAATACCCTTCCACCTGTTAGGAGAAGGATTATCCACCTCCCCCACTCGTTAGTTAGCTGTAAATTACCTGAAAGCACCTAAATCCAACCCTTCTCTCTGATATCGAGCTCACGTTTGCCTGTATCCACATGGTCGCACAAGTAAAATGCATTTTAAATTGTTCATTCAAACCTGAGGCTTCAAAGCACGGGGATAAAAATCTACGGCAACTGTCCAAAGAAGGATTCTATTAGATTGGCCATGGCTGTGCGCTAGCAGCTGGAAATCCCAAGCTAATTACCCAGCATGCCCTGGGGCAATGTAAACATGTCACAAAATTCTATGATGGCAGATAAATTGTTAACAGGGTTTTTGGAGTTGTGTTACTCATGCCACAGTGAATCATTTAGTGCCAGTAACCCTTTTCTTCATGGTCAGAATAGTTTATGAAGAAGTATACAGTCTAATAAGTATAAGGAACTATATGTTTAATATACAGTCTTACAGTGCAGACTAATCTGTATCAATATTAAGATATTAATGTGTCTAGGTATCATGTCATGATGACATGATGAAAATAAATCTAACATATTCATACAGCGTGGAAAAAAAACAAACACATGCCCACACACCAGGCAATCAGGTTTTGAATATTATTAATACATAAAAATCAACCAGATTAATACAATATGTACTCAAACCCACGCCTACACAATCAAATACACTCACTCATACTGTCACAGACACACACACACAGACACATGCTCCCGCACACACGGTAATCCTGTGCAGAGGCTGGGGCCAAACAGGTCTTCTAGCCTGTCTGGAGAGCCTGCGGACAGAAGATAGCACGCTTCAGTGAGGCGTTCCACATATTGCCATGCGTGTTTTGAACGGACCGTGTCAGCAGCACACCATGTTTCTCTAAAGATGGGCCTCTGCTGGAATCACTCGGCCGCAGA